>NW_018238194.1:228149-345442 GCF_001263595.1 Phalaenopsis equestris | reverse complement strand
AGGATATCGACTCTCACTTCGGAGCTCCCACGTTCCCCTCGCCTGAGGGCTAACATCTACACTTCAGCACCCAAACGATAAGACCGAATTGGAGATTTTAGTCTGTCACTCTAAAATCTCCAATTCTACACTCAATAATTTTATTTCTCTATCTATTTGCACCCAACTTCCAAGGGCTTTGACCTAACTAAATCTTGGATTTAATCTTGAATTTAGTTGTAAAACTCAACATATTTTAACAAATTAATTGGCCAGATTGAAAGTAAATTAAGATTGAAGTGAAAAGATCATCACAATTTCTTTAACATTTTCATGGCTTCCCCAATTCAAATTACAATTTCACAAATCTCAAGACAAGGAGAAAGATAGAGAAAACTACTCAGATCTCATGGGGAAAACATAATAAAGCTCAGAATTCATATATAAAAGCAAAGTGCAAAGTCATACACTACAACAATAAATAAACTTAGCTCTAATTTCTCCCCTAGAAAACTACTCGAAGTTCCTCTGAATCTCTTCCTTTATTTACAACACACAAAATTTCTCTTCGAAGCAGCAAGGAGGAAGAAATCTCTCACTTTCCCTCCACTCTTACAATCTCTTAAAAAATTCCTCACAATTTTGACTCTCTACACTTGTTTCACACTTCAATTTTGAGTCTCCCCTATTTTCGGCCAAAGTCTTCTCTTAAAAGGTGTGAATGAGCTTTCCCAAGAGTTGCCTAAGCATCCCTCCAAAATTCGTCCTTATCCAAAGCCTAATCGGACATAACCGCTGATCTCTCCATTAGTGGCCTCGAGGGTACCGTCGGCAGGCCTTCAAATGAATTAATTCTGGAGTCTCAGGAAAATATTGCTGATGGTGCCGTTGGGCTCGCCGTCGGCGCTCTAGTTCAATTCTTCACATTTTGGTCCTTTTTGCTCCAAATTCACTTCTTTTTGCATCTTTTTGCTCCAATGTCCCTAATTCATCATTCCTGCAATAAAACATAAAAAATACCTTTCTTTAAACTGCAATATCATCTAAAATAATATAAAATAGGTATGAAATCTCAACATATTTTCTTTTGGTCACCTCATCAAGTTAAAGAAGTGTTATAAAAAATTTACACACTCCTACGAGGGAGTAGATTTCATCCTCTGACAGATATCAATGGATACGAGAGTCTCCAGAAAATCACCACCGCATTACCACCACTTCATGGACACAGTGAGGAGAGAAAGAAGTTCACACTTATCACTCGAGTTAGTTCAGTTTTCAGAAGACTAGCTACCAAAGGAGGATGTTCAGTTAGCGAGTTGCTTAAACGAATAAGAGATGCAATTTCCCCTCGCATGAAGAAGGAAATTTTGAAGAGCGTTAGCGTCAAGTTCGCCAGACAGTACCACAAGATAACTGGAATGCCACCTACTCGCATCCCCATTTTGTTCCTTTTAGGGAACAGAGTTGATACCAGTAATTACTACTGATTACACTGCCACTAGGACCACAGGCCGTCGACCGGTTAAGTCAAGACTGGGTCCGAAAATCTTACTCGTCACCCATTATGGAGATACTCGTACAATCCTAAAGGCAAAGACAAGATGATTACTTGACACTGTAGCCGGTCTACACCACAGGGAGCATACTTTCCCTTGACATACTGCATGCTCCATCCTAAGACATCATCATCTAAAAAATCTAAAAAGAAAAAGGTATGTGTACCCAAGGTCGCCGCACCGATACAGTCCAGTGAGGCCACAGGACAGGAAATGAAACGAAGGTCTAAGATATCTGATATCATCGCAACAATAGCCAGCGAGATGGAGGAACAAGTAGAGGATGTTCATCAGGGTCCTCTAGATCTTAAAGTAATCAAGGAATCAATAATTGAAGAGAAAGTTGAGAAACTTTGGATCAAGATTTGTGAGTTAGCTTGAGAACACGGAGTTTCCGTCGATAGCGAAGATGAAAATTATGATTACAATGATTACTTAGAGGAAGATTTCATGGATTTCCATGTAATCAAAATAAGAGCCAGCAAATCTGCGCGTGAGGCTCAACCTTACACTGAAGAGAACGCCGTAGATGAACTGCATAGGGCTGTCCTTCTTAGGGATGAGTAAGTTAGTTTACTGGAGAAAATAATAGAAGAGATGACCGCAGCCATGACCGCTATGGCCACTATTCAGAGGCAATCCCAAGTACTGTAATTGGTACAGAGGCAATCCCAAGTACTGTAATTGGCTTCTCCAGAGATCAATCAGCCAGAAATCATACACATCACAAATGAAAGGAGAGAGGCTGTCTTAGCAAACACAGACGAGCAACATAGAAAGGATTCTCCATCAAGTGCCATGCTAGAAAAGGAATTCAAAAAAATGGTTGAACAAGTGTGGGATGCCTTATCCCAATCAAAGGGTGATGCATTGGTTTCTAAAGGGTAGACCTTACCCGGAGGAATTCGATGTCGTGCCTTTTCCCAAGGGTTTTGTGGCCCTAAACTTCAAGATATTTGATGAGACTGAGAATCCCAGGCAGCATATAGCACATTTTTGAGCCAACTGTGGCAACACGAGAAATAGTGAAGCTCTACTTTTTCAGCAGTTCGTCAACAGCTTGTCAGGAATTGCTTTTGACTGGCATGCTGACTTGCCCAACGGGTCAGTTAAAATGTTTTCTGAGTTGGAACAGCTGTTTGTGAAAAGATTTGCTAAGGCACAACATTCTGTGTCTATTGGAGAGCTCATGATGGAAAAATAAAAGCCTAATGAGACTCTAGTAGATTATATTTTGAGGTGGAGAAACCTTAGCATGAAATGTGAACCTCAGCTACAGGAACATCATGCAATTGAAATTCTACTCAAGAGCATTCATGGGCCAGTAGCTTTCATGCTTAAGGGACTCACCATCAAATCCTTTGAGAAGCTACTCAGTAAAGCCAACAGTCTTTAAGAGGATATTAAGCACATGAAGCCGCATGAAAACGCTAAGGTGACCAGAGTGTTCGAAAAGAAATCAGGAGTAGTAGCGACCGTCAATAAAGGAAAGCAACCAATAAAGATATATGCAGAAGAGCATCGTCAGTCTTCATCACAATACTCTTAGAAATCGAATAGTTAATCTAACCAGCGATCGACTCTAGAGGGATCACCTCGAGCAGGGGATAAGAAAATGTCCCTGTCAGAGCGACGTATGACGGTGTAATCTTTCAAAGATGAAGCTATACCTTAAATATTCAGAAGTTTGATGAAGAAGCCAGAATTTAAACTACCGGATCCAAAAAGGCCCGAAGAGGTGGATAAGAAGAATGAACCAAATTATTGCCCATACCACCGGTTGCTCGGACACATTATAGAAAAATTCTTCGTCTTTAAAGACTTGCTCGAGAGGAACCTTAAAGAAAAGAACATAACAATCCCAAAAGATTATTTAAAAGTACCTAAAAATGGTTCCATAAATATGATTTCGGCCGAGCCAATCTCCCCAATCGATCTGTATACTGGAACAGATGGATGGAGTACAACTTAGGATGAACTGAAAAAGGTCCTTAATCAAATACAGGATTCATCAAAATAAGCTTCTACAAATACCGAAGAAGAATGGAATAAGGTCTGGAGAAGATCATCCAAGAAAATTCTGAACAAGACCAGTCGGCATCAAAACAAGTCTCCACTCAGAGTCCTCAACATATCATGCCCGAGATGAAGGTTTTGCCAAGAGATCCTTCATCGTCAAAGACAAAGAAGAAGAATACAAGCGTCACTACAAAGATTGATAGCATAAAAGATAGGATAGGGGCTGCCTCTACTAGATTAGTTGTCTCGGATTTGGGGAAGAAAATTCTCGAACCCCTGACTTTGTATGATTTTGTCTACGTTTTAACTGTTTCTAGTGATAACGTAACTGATCATGCCCAATCTAGTTTCAATCTCAATCTCCAAAACGATCCTTAAATCTTATCTGAGTCTGATGAACTCGTTGTCAAGTCCAAAGAAGACATCAATGACATCGATTACAATAGCACCGATAACGAGGAGCCAATCCTCGAGCATCATGGTACACCGCTTACTATCAACTTAGATCTTTTTGACGAAGAGGAAAAGACACCTAAAGATTCATCAATGATATCTCAAGAAGAAGAAATTATAGAAGTTAACTTAAGGAGCGAAAAAGTGTAACCACCAAGGATAGCTCCAACAGATAAAGGAAAGCAAATAATGAGTCGAGAAGAGATACCCCCACCTCCACCAGTAGAAGAACCTCATAATCAAGATAAAATCGAAGGATCATACAAAGTAGACTACAACATGCTAGCTCATCTTAGGAAGTTGCCGGCCCTATTAAGCATCTATGATGCTCTGATCCTGTCAAAGGAGATGAGAGAGTCTCTGGTTACAGCTTTGTTTGACCCAGAAATTTGCTTAGCTCAGTTGGCCAGCACATCCTCAGATGAAGTTTGTTCATTGAAAGAACAGCCTGGGGTAACCTTCACAGATGAAGACTTACTGCTTGGTACCGCCGACCACAATCGTCCACTCTACATCTCCGGCAACATCAATATATTTGTGTTGTCCATAGTTTTAGTAGATCCTGGAGCATCTTTTAACTTGATGAGCCTACGAACATTGCCTATTTGGATATTGAAGCACAAGAATTAAGAGCTTACGGCTAATAAAATGATGTTAAGAGGATTCAACCAAAAGGGAGAAAAAGCCCTCAGATTAATTACAATACTTATGAAGGTTGGAGAACTCGTGACAACCACTAAATTTCATATCGATGATGTTGAGACCTCTTTTAAAGCTCTACTGGGTCGACCATGGATTCACGAACACAACATGGTTCCATCGTCTCTACACGAGTGCATCAAATACCGCAAAGATGGTCAAGAAAATTGTATCAAAGGAGACCTACAACCATTTTCAGTGCATGAAGTGGTATCCAAGAAGATGTTGCCTAGTACGCGCCTTCAAAGAAGACTGTCTTCTCTCGTAAAGTTATCACAAACAAAGAAGAAGATTTGGAAGAATTACAAAGAGGAGGCCATTCAACTCCACTTCAAAGATCTTCCACCACTCCCTTACAACGAGTTGGTGAATGTTCTTTTAGTTCGAACACCCAAGGTCAAGGCCAGGGATGTGGACAAGGAAGGATCAATTTAATTGTTGAATGGACTAGGCCAACAATCAACATTGGTAATGAATATAGTTCCGAAGATGAGGTAACGATTACAAGACGGAAGAAACCTCAGTACGAAATATTCTTAAAGATACAGGAAAGAATGAATACGAAACAATGTATGATCGGATAAGCCACTATATGAATGCTATGACCCTCACTCTGATTCTCCCTCAAAAGGTTGAGAGTTTAGAGGTCAAGGAAGTTCGTAGTGTTGGTTCAAAACTGATCAAATTTTACCATGCTTCTACCTCTACTGAGCTTGAAAAACATGTAAATTTGGAAGATGATTCTAATGAATTAATGGAATTGCCTTTTGGTTACTTCTCGCCTTGTGTTCAAAAGTTAATTCAACAGGGATGCTTACCGAAACAAATGTCAAAAGTTAAATTTCAAATTTTTGAAAAATTATGGAATGGTAAATGTCAAACTCCAAATTCAAAAAAGGGTCTCAGATTTGGTACAGTCAAACCAATCGATGGTTCTAATATTTGCCTGGTTGTTACTGGTGAGTCAGAAGAAGATTGTCTCGATATAGAAGATGACTCTAATGATCAACCAATAGAAGATACTCCCCCAGAATTTTAGGAGGAAATTAAATCTATCGTTGATGAATTGAAAGAGATTAACCTCAGGACTGAAGAATGACCCCGACCTACATTTATAAGTTCTCTACTTAATGACGAAGAATCTGCAGAATTGATTAAACTATTAAAAAAATTCAAAGATTGCGTTGCATGGAGCTACAATGAAATGTCAGGACTGTCACCAAAGGTTGCATTTCATAAAGGCAGAGTGGACAAGAATATAACCCCAAAAAAACAAGCTCTCATGAGAATGCGCCTCGAAATATAACAACAAGTCATATCCGAGGTGAAGAAATTAATAGACGCCGACTATGTGAAAGAAGAGAAGTACCCCATATGGTTGACTAATATTGTACCTGTTAAGAAGAAAAATGGACAGATCCGTGTTTGTGTTGACTATAGTGATTTGAACAAGGCATGTCTAAAAGACGAGTTTCCATTACCCATACTAAAGATAACGGTGGATATCGCTTCAACACATGAAATTTTCTCCTTCATGGATGGATCATCGGGATACAACCAAATCAAGATGGCTCCCGAGGATGCAGCACTTACAGCCTTCAGAACACCGATTGGAATTTTCTACTACACAGTGATGTCGTTCGGCCTAAAGAACGACGGAGCAGCATATCAGCGTGCAATGATGAAGGTTTTTGACGACCTCATTCACAACCAAGTAGAATGCTACGTAGATGATTTTGTCATTAAAAGTAAACAAAAAATAGACCATTTGTACGATTTGAGGATTGTGTTTGAACGGTTATGACGATATGACCTTAAAATGAATCCCTTAAAGTGTGCCTTTGGCATTACCTATGGAAAATTTTTGGGATTTGTTGTCCATTAGCGGGGTATCGAGATCGACCTGGATAAAATTAAAGCTATCTTGGAAATGCCTCCTCCTAAAACCTTGAAAGAACTACGTTCCTTCCAGGGCAAGTTGGTATATCTGATACGCTTTATTTCTAATCTCTCAAGTAGGTTTCAACCTTTCTTGTCATTAATTAAAAAGGACGCCAAATTTATTTGGAAGAGAAATGCCAGTGAGCCTTTGAGGAAGTTAAACAATATTTTATGACACCTTCTGTCTTGACAGCCCCTATCCCATGGAAACCGTTGATACTTTATACCGCAGTATACCGCAAACCGTTGATACTTTATACCGCAGCCTTAGATGACTCTCTTGGAGCCCTTTTAGCCCAAGTCAATGATGAGGGTAAAGAAAATGCACTCTACTATTTGAGTCGTCGTCTAATACCAATGGATATAAGGTATCCACTTATTGAGAAGCATTGTCTGGCGTTAATTTTCACCGCCCAAAAGCTTAGACATTACATGCTTTCTCATAAGATTACCCTAATCTCAAAAGTTAATCCATTGCAATGTCTGATGACCCAACCAACACTCTCTAGACGTTTAGCAAGATGGTCAATGATCTTTTTGCAATTTGATATAACTTTTATTCCCCTCCGTGCTATCAAGGGACAGATACTAGTAGACTTTCTCGCTGCACACCCACTGTCAGCTGGGTCCTCTCTCAACGATGAGTTAGCAGATGAGCAAATATTATAAATGGAATTCCCCAGTGTGCAACACTTGGAGATGTAATTCGACGGTGCTTAGTCAGCCAGAAAAGACGAAGGGTCAGACACAGTTATATCAGGCAAAGCGTGGATTGATTTAATCTTTATCACACCAGATAAGGGTATGTGTTGAGGTACTCATACAACCTGACAGAGCCATGCACTAACAATGAAGCAGAATATGAAGCTTTAATCACCGGGCTGGAAGTGACAAGAAAGTGACAATCTCAATGGATATAAGAAACATTGCCATCTATGGCGACTCCCAACTCGTCATCCAACAATTTGCCGGATAATACAGAATTTTGAAATTAAGGTTAGCAGAATACCATCAATATATGATGAAGCTCCTAGAGTAGATTCTTGATGTGACTTTCTACCGGATACCTAGGGGAGATCATGCCCATGCCGATGCTCTAGCAAAACTTGCTAAAGAACTGGCATGTCCCCTAGAGGATTCCATTGAAGTCAGAGTGCAAGGAAGATGATTCTTGTCTCATTTCGAATTTGAAACTCTACACAAGCTTGGAAAAGAAGAAATAATAAATATAGTTGTATACATGAACGAAGATTGGCGTAAGCCATTAATAGAATATTTGCATACTGGAAAGCTGTCAGAAGAAAAGTCCGAGGCGCACCACATCACAAGAAGGGCGATGTCTTACGTCCTCATGGGAGATGTTATCTACATAAGATCATTCAACCAGATGTGGCTATGATGTTTAAGCAGAGCCGAAGCACAGAATATTATCAAAGAGGTACATGTCGGATTGTGTGGCGCTCACCAGTCTTGGCCGAAAATGAAAATGAAGATCAAAAGACTCGGATTGGCCAGCAGAGCAGTGATGTCCGATTGCATGGATACAACCAGAAAATGTCACCAATGCCAAGTGCATGGGGTGGTCTTACACCAGCCTCCGAATGTGCTACACCCAATTATTGCCTTGTGGTCATTCAAGTGTTGAGGCACGGACATAATAGGTCTGATAGACCCTCCATCTTCCAGAGGACACAGGTTTATACTGTCCACTACAAATTACTTCTCTAAATGGGCAGAGTCAGTACCGTTACGTGAGGTTGCAGACAACACATCCTTCAATTTTTCAAAAGCCAAGTCATCTACCATTTTGGAGTACCACAAAGAATAACCTCCGATAATGAGACAGCTTTCAGAAGCACAAAGATCAATAATTTCGTCAATAAACATAGAATATATTGGAGATACTCTACGATTTACTATCCCGGGGCAAATGGGCTGGCTGACGCTTTTCATAGAATATTGGTACAGATTTTGAAGAAGACACTGAATGAAAATAAAAGAGATTGTCACAACAACTATTAGATGCCTTGTGGGCCTACTAGATGACTTTTAGGACTCTCACTCAGTGTAGACCCTATATGCTCGTGTACGGAGCCGAGACCATGCTACTGCTAGAAATCCAGACACAATCTCTCAGAGTCGCCGTTGCCAATCAACTCACAAAAGAAGAAAGTGCAAAACTCAAACCTGAAGAGCTGGAAAGTCTCGAGGGAAAATGTCTAGAAGCACCACAACATTTGGAGCTTTACCATACGAAGATGGTACAAGCCATGACAAATTGGTCGGCCCAAGAACATTCAAAGTTGGTGACCTCATACTTGTGCTCAAAAGACCTATTCTTGTACGCCGCAAAATAGGTAGAAAATTTGAGTAGACTTGGGTGGGATCATTTGTCGTTGAAAAGGTCTACACAGAAAAGGTCTACACAAGAGGAGGAGCCTACCAGTTTGTGGACTTCCAGGGCAAAAGACCCATGTTACTAATAAATGGACGATATCTGAAAACCTATTACGCAACCTGATGCAGCTTGCCTCTACTTGCTTTGAAATTTTGAAATTTTGATTGTTTTGGGGTTATCTATGTGGCGAAATGTTTTGGGGTTATCTATGTGGCGGGTTATCTATGTGGCGAAATGTCTATGACCGGGTTCAAATTTTGTAATTAATCTCAATATAATGAAAATTTTGACAAAGAAATTTAAAATTTAAAATTTTCTCTTTTCGACTTTTGAGTATAATATTTCAATAAATTTAAACAAAATTCATACATAAAATAAAAGATTCATTTCACTAAAACAAGCTAAAATTTACTTTAATAAATACTTTGTTTTTTTCTTGTTCATGACAAGTTTCGGCCCATTGACGTTTTTCTTATTGTCTGCAGAAAAATGTTGGGACAGAGGCTGATCTTTGCTTTCAAGGATGGCTGGAGCATCGCACTAAATGAAGAGATGGCGCCACAGCGCAGTACCATAGATTTCAAAATGGATTTTAACTAGGTTGACATGGACAACGAAGGTCCTCTCATTGATGTAGTCAGCTGCAAAGAGAAAGAGGGATTGCCTTCACTGATGAGGGTGATTGCTAAAGATAATGTCTCACACAAAGGCAAGAACATGATAACAGAGCAAGCTCCGATGGAAGGTCCCCGCTTTCTGCCCTCCATGGTAGCTACACCAATCGGGGGCCTAGTAGCCGCCAATAACAAATCACTGTCAAGTACACTTCGCAGAACGCAACGCAGGAACACTGGCCGCAAGAAGCAGAGAGCTTTTATATGAAAAGAATGCAGATGTAAGAGAGAGATGAACCACTTGCTCACCTATATTCCTGAGGGGCATTTTTTTGTTCCAGACCTGAAAGAAACTTCTGCTAGTCTACCCACCACGGATGAAGAACTAGGATTTGTGACAGAGTCAGATACACTTTAAGTTTTAGATGTTTTATGTAAAGGTTGCCTGACGTGCAACATTGAAATACCGATTGGGACATTACCACGGGCACGTTTGTAGAATGCCCGGATTGCAATGTTCTACATTTACAGTGTTTCAATACATTTGAAGAGTGTACCTCAAGCACCGATGGGTCTCAGACTTCAGATTTTATGATGGATGAGCCATACGTACCACTGGGGACAGATCAATATGTACCATGGAGCTCAGGGTCATACATCCCACTAGATGCCAAGTCTCATGTTCCAGATCAACCAGTGCCAGTTTGGGTTCCTGCGAATGATCGATAGAGGAATGCCCGTAACAGTTACCGACCCCTAGTACAATGGAGTACTATAAGATAAGTAAAGTAAATAAAAGATAATTTAAATTTTACAAAGAAGTTCAAGGAAAATTCGTCAACATACTGGAAGTCCTGAAGCTGTATCCCAGGGTCTTCTCCGAGAGAAGCATTCTGGACTCCATCTTTGATTTGAGAGATAGAGGCCGAGTGGGCCTTCTCCTAGAAAGAACATACTCTGAGCCGAAGAAATGGATGAGAGGAAAAAAGAGAATCACCATTCAGTGTGGCTGTTGTTATAACTTTACAAATGATAAACAAGGGAATCTGCCTAGGATCCTCAGACAGGACCATGTAGATCCACTACCGCCAATGATAAAGTGGATGATCAAAAGAATGGTCAAATGGAGTTTTTTTTTCTGCTACCTACATTTAAAATAGTTGTATTATCAACATCTACGAAGAGGGTGATTGCATTCCTCCACACATTGATCATCATGATTTTGTAAGACCCTTCTACACGGTCTCATTTCTGAGCAAGAGAAATATTTTATTTGGAAAAGAAATCGATATCATCAGCCCTAGTGAGTTCAGAGGTTCTGTGGAGATTCCTCTACCAGTCGGTTTAGTTCTCATTCTTAAAGGCAATGGTGCAGAAGTCGCTAAACATTGCATTCTAGGGGTACGACACCGTAGGGTGTTTGTGACTTTTTGCAGGATGGATGACAGCAAAATACCATATGGATTCCAGCCGAACCCAGAATTGGAAGAGCTACTACCATACTAGCTATGAGAGGGTTGTACCTCTAAGTACATGCGAAGGGAAATCTTATCCTTGAGCATGACTTAGAAGGTCTGCTTGATCAGGAGCTCGTCGTATCTGATACAAATATTATTAAAAGACTTATGAAAGGAGGTATCCTTTGGAGAATATATGAAATTGGGAAACATTTTGAAGAGTTATCAAGGCACATCTTGAAGATTTATTAAAGAAGGAAGTTGAGACTTTTTGAAGTGTGCTTGAAGGTTCTGAAAAGTGCTAGAAAGGGGGAGTTTTGAGAGAGAGTTTTGGAGAGATTTTCAGGCACCACAAATTTAATTTATCCTTTTTATTTTTAATTTTATTGTGAGAGTCAAGAGTATTGTAAAAGAAAAGAGATTCAAATGAACTTCAAGAGTTTTGTGGAGGATTTGAGATAAGCTTTTATCTTTTATAATTAAACTAATTTTAGTTTTAATTGAGGCTTCTTGTTGGTTTGACAATGATTTCTACTTTTAAACTAAAGTGTGATTTTGTTTTCTCTATGGATTCAGAGTAGTTTTCTTTATCTTTCTCCTTAAAATGATAAGTATATAAAATTATTGGATGGAAGTTGTGGAGAGTATTGATCTTTAATGTTGGAAGAAGTTGTGATGATTTAAATCCATGTACTTCATTTACTTCTTGATTTGACCTATCCAGATGTTAAAATTTGTTGTGAGAACATGTAAGAACTGGGCTAGTATTGTCTTAGTCAACAATTGGAAAGAATCACAGGAGGTTGGATGAATGATAATGTAATTCATATGACTGAGTGCAAATACATAGAGAAATAATCTTTGAAGGGTGTAGAGTTAGAGGACTTTAAAGTGACAGGTTAAAGCCCCCAACTTGGTTTATTATTTTAGGTTCTGATACAAGATGTTAGGCCTCAAGTGGATGGAATTGAGGGAACTTTAGAGTGAGAGCTGGTATCTTCTTTATTTAGCTGGTCTTCAGAACTATTCAAACTTTAAATTAACCAATTTTCTTTATAGCATCTCTAGTAAGGGTAAAGAATATTATTGCTCCTATTTGGCACAACACAATTTGCATTCTTCCACAATAGAATTCCTATACTTATTACTAATGATCTTTTTGCAATTTGATATAACTTTTATTCCCCTCCGTGCTATCAAGGGACAGATACTAGTAGACTTTCTCGCTGCACACCCACTGTCAGCTGGGTCCTCTCTCAACGATGAGTTAGCAGATGAGCAAATATTATAAATGGAATTCCCCAGTGTGCAACACTTGGAGATGTAATTCGACGGTGCTTAGTCAGCCAGAAAAGACGAAGGGTCAGACACAGTTATATCAGGCAAAGCGTGGATTGATTTAATCTTTATCACACCAGATAAGGGTATGTTGAGGTACTCATACCACCTGACAGAGCCATGCACTAACAATGAAGCAGAATATGAAGCTTTAATCACCGGGCTGGAAGTGACAATCTCAATGGATATAAGAAACATTGCCATCTATGGCGACTCCCAACTCGTCATCCAACAATTTGCCGGATAATACAGAATTTTGAAATTAAGGTTAGCAGAATACCATCAATATATGATGAAGCTCCTAGAGTAGATTCTTGATGTGACTTTCTACCGGATACCTAGGGGAGATCATGCCCATGCCGATGCTCTAGCAAAACTTGCTAAAGAACTGGCATGTCCCCTAGAGGATTCCATTGAAGTCAGAGTGCAAGGAAGATGATTCTTGTCTCATTTCGAATTTGAAACTCTACACAAGCTTGGAAAAGAAGAAATAATAAATATAGTTGTATACATGAACGAAGATTGGCGTAAGCCATTAATAGAATATTTGCATACTGGAAAGCTGTCAGAAGAAAAGTCCGAGGCGCACCACATCACAAGAAGGGCGATGTCTTACGTCCTCATGGGAGATGTTATCTACATAAGATCATTCAACCAGATGTGGCTATGATGTTTAAGCAGAGCCGAAGCACAGAATATTATCAAAGAGGTACATGTCGGATTGTGTGGCGCTCACCAGTCTTGGCCGAAAATGAAAATGAAGATCAAAAGACTCGGATATTATTGGCCAGCAGTGATGTCCGATTGCATGGATACAACCAGAAAATGTCACCAATGCCAAGTGCATGGGGTGGTCTTACACCAGCCTCCGAATGTGCTACACCCAATTATTGCCTTGTGGTCATTCAAGTGTTGAGGCACGGACATAATAGGTCTGATAGACCCTCCATCTTCCAGAGGACACAGGTTTATACTGTCCACTACAAATTACTTCTCTAAATGGGCAGAGTCAGTACCGTTACGTGAGGTTGCAGACAACACATCCTTCAATTTTTCAAAAGCCAAGTCATCTACCATTTTGGAGTACCACAAAGAATAACCTCCGATAATGAGACAGCTTTCAGAAGCACAAAGATCAATAATTTCGTCAATAAACATAGAATATATTGGAGATACTCTACGATTTACTATCCCGGGGCAAATGGGCTGGCTGACGCTTTTCATAGAATATTGGTACAGATTTTGAAGAAGACACTGAATGAAAATAAAAGAGATTGTCACAACAACTATTAGATGCCTTGTGGGCCTACTAGATGACTTTTAGGACTCTCACTCAGTGTAGACCCTATATGCTCGTGTACGGAGCCGAGACCATGCTACTGCTAGAAATCCAGACACAATCTCTCAGAGTCGCCGTTGCCAATCAACTCACAAAAGAAGAAAGTGCAAAACTCAAACCTGAAGAGCTGGAAAGTCTCGAGGGAAAATGTCTAGAAGCACCACAACATTTGGAGCTTTACCATACGAAGATGGTACAAGCCATGACAAATTGGTCGGCCCAAGAACATTCAAAGTTGGTGACCTCATACTTGTGCTCAAAAGACCTATTCTTGTACGCCGCAAAATAGGTAGAAAATTTGAGTAGACTTGGGTGGGATCATTTGTCGTTGAAAAGGTCTACACAAGAGGAGCCTACCAGTTTGTGGACTTCCAGGGCAAAAGACCCATGTTACTAATAAATGGACGATATCTGAAAACCTATTACGCAACCTGATGCAGCTTGCCTCTACTTGCTTTGAAATTTTGAAATTTTGATTGTTTTGGGGTTATCTATGTGGCGAAATGTCTATGACCGGGTTCAAATTTTGTAATTAATCTCAATATAATGAAAATTTTGACAAAGAAATTTAAAATTTAAAATTTTCTCTTTTCGACTTTTGAGTATAATATTTCAATAAATTTAAACAAAATTCATACATAAAATAAAAGATTCATTTCACTAAAACAAGCTAAAATTTACTTTAATAAATACTTTGTTTTTTTCTTGTTCATGACAAGTTTCGGCCCATTGACGTTTTTCTTATTGTCTGCAGAAAAATGTTGGGACAGAGGCTGATCTTTGCTTTCAAGGATGGCTGGAGCATCGCACTAAATGAAGAGATGGCGCCACAGCGCAGTACCATAGATTTCAAAATGGATTTTAACTAGGTTGACATGGACAACGAAGGTCCTCTCATTGATGTAGTCAGCTGCAAAGAGAAAGAGGGATTGCCTTCACTGATGAGGGTGATTGCTAAAGATAATGTCTCACACAAAGGCAAGAACATGATAACAGAGCAAGCTCCGATGGAAGGTCCCCGCTTTCTGCCCTCCATGGTAGCTACACCAATCGGGGGCCTAGTAGCCGCCAATAACAAATCACTGTCAAGTACACTTCGCAGAACGCAACGCAGGAACACTGGCCGCAAGAAGCAGAGAGCTTTTATATGAAAAGAATGCAGATGTAAGAGAGAGATGAACCACTTGCTCACCTATATTCCTGAGGGGCATTTTTTTGTTCCAGACCTGAAAGAAACTTCTGCTAGTCTACCCACCACGGATGAAGAACTAGGATTTGTGACAGAGTCAGATACACTTTAAGTTTTAGATGTTTTATGTAAAGGTTGCCTGACGTGCAACATTGAAATACCGATTGGGACATTACCACGGGCACGTTTGTAGAATGCCCGGATTGCAATGTTCTACATTTACAGTGTTTCAATACATTTGAAGAGTGTACCTCAAGCACCGATGGGTCTCAGACTTCAGATTTTATGATGGATGAGCCATACGTCCCACTGGGGACAGATCAATATGTACCATGGAGCTCAGGGTCATACATCCCACTAGATGCCAAGTCTCATGTTCCAGATCAACCAGTGCCAGTTTGGGTTCCTGCGAATGATCGATAGAGGAATGCCCGTAACAGTTACCGACCCCTAGTACAATGGAGTACTATAAGATAAGTAAAGTAAATAAAAGATAATTTAAATTTTACAAAGAAGTTCAAGGAAAATTCGTCAACATACTGGAAGTCCTGAAGCTGTATACCAGGGTCTTCTCCGAGAGAAGCATTCTGGACTCCATCTTTGATTTGAGAGATAGAGGCCGAGTGGGCCTTCTCCTAGAAAGAACATACTCTGAGCCGAAGAAATGGATGAGAGGAAAAAAGAGAATCACCATTCAGTGTGGCTGTTGTTATAACTTTACAAATGATAAACAAGGGAATCTGCCTAGGATCCTCAGACAGGACCATGTAGATCCACTACCGCCAATGATAAAGTGGATGATCAAAAGAATGGTCAAATGGAGTTTTTTTTTCTGCTACCTACATTCAAATAGTTGTATTATCAATATCTACGAAGAGGGTGATTGCATTCCTCCACACATTGATCATCATGATTTTGTAAGACCCTTCTGCACTATTTTGTAAGACCCTTCTACACGGTCTCATTTCTGAGCAAGAGAAATATTTTATTTGGAAAAGAAATCGATATCATCAGCCCTAGTGAGTTCAGAGGTTCTGTGGAGATTCCTCTACCAGTCGGTTTAGTTCTCATTCTTAAAGGCAATGGTGCAGAAGTCGCTAAACATTGCATTCTAGGGGTACGACACCGTAGGGTGTTTGTGACTTTTTGCAGGATGGATGACAGCAAAATACCATATGGATTCCAGCCGAACCCAGAATTGGAAGAGCTACTACCATACTAGCTATGAGAGGGTTGTACCTCTAAGTACATGCGAAGGGAAATCTTATCCTTGAGCATGACTTAGAAGGTCTGCTTGATCAGGAGCTCGTCGTATCTGATACAAATATTATTAAAAGACTTATGAAAGGAGGTATCCTTTGGAGAATATATGAAATTGGGAAACATTTTGAAGAGTTATCAAGGCACATCTTGAAGATTTATTAAAGAAGGAAGTTGAGACTTTTTGAAGTGTGCTTGAAGGTTCTGAAAAGTGCTAGAAAGGGGGAGTTTTGAGAGAGAGTTTTGGAGAGATTTTCAGGCACCACAAATTTAATTTATCCTTTTTATTTTTAATTTTATTGTGAGAGTCAAGAGTATTGTAAAAGAAAAGAGATTCAAATGAACTTCAAGAGTTTTGTGGAGGATTTGAGATAAGCTTTTATCTTTTATAATTAAACTAATTTTATTTTAATCGAGACTTCTTGTTGGTTTGACAATGATTTCTACTTTTAAACTAAAGTGTGGTTTTAACAATAAACTAAAGTGTGAAACTAAAGTGTGATTTTGTTTTCTCTATGGATTCAGAGTAGTTTTCTTTATCTTTCTCCTTAAAATGATAAGTATATAAAATTATTGGATGGAAGTTGTGGAGAGTATTGATCTTTAATGTTGGAAGAAGTTGTGATGATTTAAATCCATGTACTTCATTTACTTCTTGATTTGACCTATCCAGATGTTAAAATAAGAACTGAGAACATGTAAGAACTGGGCTAGTATTGTCTTAGTCAACAATTGGAAAGAATCACAGGAGGTTGGATGAATGATAATGTAATTCATATGACTGAGTGCAAATACATAGAGAAATAATCTTTGAAGGGTGTAGAGTTAGAGGACTTTAAAGTGACAGGTTAAAGCCCCCAACTTGGTTTATTATTTTAGGTTCTGATACAAGATGTTAGGCCTCAAGTGGATGGAATTGAGGGAACTTTAGAGTGAGAGCTGGTATCTTCTTTATTTAGCTGGTCTTCAGAACTATTCAAACTTTAAATTAACCAATTTTCTTTATAGCATCTCTAGTAAGGGTAAAGAATATTATTGCTCCTATTTGGCACAACACAATTTGCATTCTTCCACAATAGAATTCCTATACTTATTACTGATTTATGATAAGAAGAAAGATATTTTCATATTAAATACTTTTACATAAACTCAAGTTATCTTTAGAAGTTTTATTGTTTTGTCAAAATATCAAAAATACCAAAAAGAATTGAATTTTACTTATTGAGAAAATATGTATAGTTTAAGAATTGTCTTTTTAAAATAGAAAGTTTGTGCATATTTCATATTTTCCCTGTGGGTTCGATATTCAGGTCTTAATAAAAATTTCCTATATTACTTGATAACGATACATATACTTGCATAGTTTCCTAATATATATATATATATATATATATATATATAAATTACAAAGTTAAATTCTTACTTTCTCTAGGATCAAGTTTATGGTTCTATTGCAAAGTAAGATTAAATAAGTGAAAGAGATCATTAAAGTCATTTTTATACTGTTGCATTTTAGCAGTTATCGGGATCAATAATGAATTCCCCCATTTCCATGGTGTGTTCATCATGAGCTTAAGTATGTTTAAGATGGTGGCTAAGGTAGGGTTTCCTTCCTATTGGAGGGATGGTGAGGTGGATAAAAAACTTGGCAATGAGTTAGCTTGACTAGTCCACCTTGGTTCAAATAAACATGATGTGGAATCCAAGCGAAGTGACTTATAATCCCCCCTCCCCTCATGATGACTTTGGACTTAGTCAAAAATGGTCACTCCATAAGCTTTATTTAAATAAGGTTAATGGGTTAACCTTATGGTGGTGGATAACTTTAGATCATGGGTGAACCCATTAAGGATGGGCCTCAAACTTATGCTTCCATGAATGGGGTTGGGATTTTATAGATGGAATTGGGTTTCCATGGATGAAGTGGCTTTTTTGTTAATTAGTTATTTAATTAATTAAGCCAATTTCATAAGGTTGACTTACTTGGACATGGGTTTGGTCCTATGACGTTGGGTTGACTATATGGTCAAGATGGTGACCATTGGGTCTAGGGTTGACCAAACAGTCAAGGTGGTAGCCATTGGTTCCAAGATTGACCAAATGGTCAATGTGGTGATTATTGGGTCCAAAGTTGACCAATTGGTCAATTTGGTGACCATTGGGTTTAAGGTTGACCGCTTGGTCATTTTGGTCAATAATTATTCAAATTAGTTTCTACAATTACGGATCTAGTTTGTCTAAAGTGTCACTCAATTTTAAGGTCAAAAGGGGACACATTAGGGAGTGTTCCAAAATTTAGGGTTTAGGGATCCTTAATAGGTAAGGGAGCCAATGTTAGTAGATATCTCCCATAAGATGGATTTAATGATCATACTGATCTTAGGACTTATAGAAGAATCCCTGAGAACTTGAGTTGAATTGGGTGGTTGAGGATATGTCCTAATTTTGGATGTTGATTTAGGATAGATCCTCACAAAAGTGTGGTCAACACCAGCCATGTAGCTAAGATACCTGATTGAGTACAAATTAAAGATTAATAAATTTTGGGGTCCAAGATTGCTCTGTCTAAGCTGGGAATGAGACCAAATAACCGTGGTGCCAAGATTGCTCAGTTGAGAACAAGTCAAGAAATGACTAACCATGGTGCCAAGATCGTCAGGTCTGACTCAAGAAATGAAGAAAACTAGCTGGCACCAAGATCGCTTGACATAGCACAAGTCAAAGACTAGCAAACAACAAGTTAAAGACCAACAGACTATGGAACTGAGAGTGTATGATCCAACCAAGGGATTGGAGATTGCCAATCGTGGCACCAAGATTAATCGACTGAGTATAAGTCAAAGCCCGGCAAAATGCAATGCCATGATCATGGCGTAATTATTTCTAGGCTTAATCCGTGAAATGAAGATTAACAATTGTGGTGTTGAGGTCATCCAGTTGATGCTAAGTATAAAAGTGGCCAACCATAGCGCCATAATGGGCTGGCTAGCTAAAGAAAAATATTATATATATATAGATGAAATATTGATAATAACCCTAGGGGCAGGTGCTTGCTTAAGAACAACAAATGTCATAGAAAGTAAGGCACAAATCACTTCTCCGTAATACTTAGGTGATAATCTTTGATTGAAGCAATGAGGAGATCTACCAAAGCTCCAGTAAAAGCTAACAAGTGACATGAAAGTAAAAACTACAAAGACACAATGATAATACTCAGAAATTACGAAAGAAAAATACAATCTTTTACAATTACCAAATTTTCATGATTAAAAATTATTGGCTATAAAAAATGTTTACAGGAATAATATTCAAAAGAAAACCTTAGAAGTTTAGAAGCCCCACTTGTTTTTAGCACTTGATTTCTCCCCAGATAATCCTTTGGGACTGGACATTAGGGCTGTAAACTTTCTAGAGTCAGAATATTTTGGATTGACCAAGCCCAATCAGGAGAGTCGATTAATCGCACTCAAAATCCCAATATCAAGTTTTTCTTCTGAAAGTTTTAGTTGCCTAGGATTGAGAAAAACTCTGTCTTAGTCCTCATAGTGGCCATTCGTTCTTCCATGTGACAATTTTCTATGACGATCTTGTCCCGACCGTCCTCGTCGGGGTGGTTTTATTTTAACCTCTCAACTAACATGGGCTTTTGGATGTCATGTTGATTCAAAGAGTTCTTTGTTTGAATAATCAAATGTGTCATCAAAATCAGTAGACTTCCTTGAAATATATGCTTTAAACTTTATGATGGGTTTGATTATTTGAACAAAGATAACGTTGGGTATCATCATTAGTGTGTGATTTAAACTCAATAGATCAATTCCTCTATCTAATACACAGACTATATAGGGTTTAGAGTAATTCTCCAATCTTCTCCTTCCTATAGGGACTACCTACTATAGTTAATTGCATCTTAAGTGATTGAGACTATTTAAGAAAACTCTCAATTAAGGCTGTGAGTTTTGTCCGAATGAATTTTTTAAGTTAAGGTTTCCATAATTGTATAGTTGATTTTTTTTATTAACGAAAGCCAAAAGATGAAAGGGTAGGCGACTGATACACTTAAAATATATAGTATTTTTATACCTATTTTTGAGATATTGTGCTTTAATGGAAGGTATTTGTGTGTTTTTCTTTCATTCAAGGTATTTGTGTGTTTTTCTTTCAAGTACAATCAAATGGATGAAAAATGCTAAAAGGAGTGAACTAGGGTGCCTAAGCTCCTAGAATCGGTGCCTAAGTGCTAGGTACCTCGTGCTTAAGCACTAGAAGTGGTTACGAGATGAATTATTTAATTTGAATGGATTTTTAAAGATGCGTTTGAAGGAACCCTTGGTAGAAACGTGTGAATTAGCCCATGGACATAAAAATTCATTCGATTGGCTTTTAAGGAGGCAACTTCTAGAAGATTCAATAAATGGAGACACCTTTTGAAGAGACACCAAGAACCTTTTTGAAGAGACACCAAGGAAACCCCTTGGATTTTTATAAGAAAAGACTTAGATTTTCCAAGATAGGAGGCCAACCACTCATCAAAATTACAACCATCATCCATCTAAGTGTCCACTGCCATCGCCAATCGCTGCTGCCACTGCCGACCACTTTTTATTTTATTTTGAGTATTCGTTTATATTGTGAGAGAATGAAGGGAATTCAAAGGAACTTCAAGACATTTGGTGGAGAGGATTTGGGATAACTATTTATCTTTGTGACTACACTTGCTTTTAATTTAGATTTCTTGTTTGTGTGCATGATTTCTACTTTTAAACTCATGTGTGGTTATGTTTTCACCATAAATTTTGAGTAGTTTTCTTTATTTGTTTCCTTAAAATTATAGGTGATTAAGTGTTGAAAGGAATTTGTGTGAAGTATTAGGCTTCAATGTTGAAGGAAGTTGTGATGATTTAAAACCTTGCACTTCATTTACTTCTTTACTTCTTAATTTGGTCTTAATTTGGCAAATTAAGATGTTAATACCTGTTGTGAAAACATGTAAGATCTGAGATGTTATTATCTCAATCAATAAATAGATAGAATCACATATTGATTTCATTGATGAGAATGTAGTTCATGGGGTTGAGTGCAAATAAGTAGGGAAATAAACTTTCCAAGGGTGTAGAATTAGAGGACTTTAGAGTGACAGGCTAAAGCCCTCAATTTGATTTATAGTCTTAGGTTTTGTTATGTGATGTTAGCCCTTAGGTGGAGGGAGAAGAGGGAACTCTAGAGTGAGAGCTAGTATCTTCCTTGCCTAGGCGGTCTTACGATCTTCAAGACTATTCAAACTATAGATTAGTTAATGTTTTTTATAGCATCTCTAGTAAGGGTAAAGAATATTATTGCTTTTATTTGGCACAACACATTTAGAATACTTTCACAACAGAATTTCTCTACTTATTACTGATTCATGATAAGAAAAAAACATATTTTATTTTTATCGCCTTCATCTTTAAAGTATTTAGTTAAGTTAATTAGATGTCTACTTTATTTTCATAAACCAAAAATTACAAAAAAAAAACAAATTTGCATTCCTATTTTAGCATCTTAAGCTCAAGTAAGAATATTTTTCTATGTAGATTTTTGTCATCTAAAATTTCTAAACTTTCTAGTTTTCTAAAGTGAATATTGCCAAACTCTCTGTGGGTTCGAAAATCGAGGCTTAATAAAAAAGTCCTATATTACTTGATAACGATACATATACTTGCGTAGTATCTGACATTTAAAAGTATAATTGTATTCTTATTTGTTTCATAGTGGAAAACTTACCTAGATTTTGCATTGGATCAAGTTTTTGACTTTGTTGCAAATTAAGAATAACTATTAAGGAACATAAGCATATAATTGCATACATCACATTTTACACCTATATCGAAGAATTGGGATCAAGTTGTTGGCAGTATTGATGGGGAGAATTAAAGTGCCGAAAATAACAAAAAATTTCAGAAGAAATTTTTAGAAAGCAAAATTTCTATTCTTACAAAGTCTTATTTAAACTTTAAGATCTATTTTAGGAATATTGTAGTGTCGTTTTTATATAAAGTTTTTTTTTGTGAGTTTTTATTTTTGTTTTATTTTATTTTATTTTATGCATTTTATAATAATGTATGCATAGTTCAGATTCCATAATACTTGTGCCTTACAATTCTGAATTAGAAAGAACTATTAGAAAATTTAAAAAAATTAAAAATTACTGAAAAATTTCAAGGAATGACAAATCAAAATAATCAAAATGTTGAAGAGTTTAGACCTTAAAGAGATTATGGTTACATTCACTATCACCTAGATCTAATAGAACTTGGAGTGATTTAGCACAAAAACTCCTTTCTAAATATTTTCCACCATAAAAAACTTCAAATGCTAGAAATGATATTATATATTTTTGTCAATTTGAAGGGGAATCTATTTATGAAGCAAGGGAAGGATTTAAAGAAATCTTAAAAAAGTTTCCATACCATGCTCTGCGAGATTGGTTAATAATTTAACTTTTTATAATAGATTAGCTGGATCTCTTAGAACTATTATTGATGCCGTTGTTGGTGGTTCATTGATGTCAAAACCATTTCATGACACTTATGCTTCAATTGAAGGGATGACTACAAATAATTTTCAATGGCCTTCTGAAAGGGTAAATCTTAAAAAAGTAGCTAATATTCACAAAACTAAAGCTTTTGCCATGCTAGCAAATCAAGTTGCAACAATTTCAACAAAGTTAGACCAATTTAGAAAGAATTTTTCTCATCCAATTTCCATGATTGAGAAAATTCATTAATCCAAAGGGTAGATTCTCAAGTATCATTAGAGACTTTTAATGTCATAAACAATAAGCAGAATAACCCATATTCAAATTATTATAACCTAGGTTGGAAGAACCATCCTAACTTTAATTGGAACAATACTTTAGGTGGTAATAATCAGCAATGGGGGAACAATCAAGTAAACTCATTGGGAAACTAGAACAACCAAGGGAATATTAAATATAGACCTACTTATCCTCCAGGTTTTAACAATAATTCACAATTTACGGAGAAGAAGTTGTCTATAGAAAATGTGGTGTTACAAATGGGAAATCAGTTACAAAGTCAATGAGCTACAATTAGAAATATTGAGAATAAATTGGAACAAATAAAAAATTCATTAAGTAACAGATCCCAAGGAACACTTCCTAGTAATATATAAGTAAATCTGAAAAGCTAGAATAAACAGCAAGTAAAAGCCATTCAACTTTAAAGAAGAAGAGAACTGGAAGGTAGAGTTTAAAAGGAGACTAAAATAGAGAGAGAAAAGATTGAAGAACTAAAAGAGGATGCTTCGAATGGTTTGGAGAGACCTATTTCTCCACTTAAAGTTTATTTGGAAAGACCACCACCTCTATTTCCTTAGAGGCTTCAACAAAAAAGGTTGGATAAGCAATTTTAAAAATTTTTAGAAATTTTTAAGAAGCTTACAATTAATATTAAATTTGCTAAACCTCTATAACAAATGCCAAGCTTATAATTTGTGAAGTTTATTAAGGATATTCTTAATAGAAAAAGAAATTTTAAACAAATTACTAAAATTTAAAAAATTACCAAATTCCAAAATTACCAAATTCCTAAAATTCCCCGAAAAATTGCCAAAATTACTGAAATGCCAACCATGACATTAAAAATTTAAAAAAATTCATAAAACTTTCAAAATCATCCGAAATATTTCTAATTTCAAATTTTTATCATCAATTTGACCCAATTTGACCAAAAGCCCCAATTTGTCCTTGAAGGCCCAAATGTCCCCAAATTAACCCCAATTTTGGCCCAATTGGCTCCAATATTTGGCCAATTTCAATTTCAAATCAAAATTCAGCATCCTCAATCCTAATATAAACAAAATTCAAGCTCAATTTGACTCAATTGGAAGCCCAATTTTACCTAAATCAAAAAGCCCTAATTTTGACCATATGCATAAATTCCCCAAATTAACCTCCCATTTCAATTCAAAACCACTTGGAATTCTTCCAAAGCCTTCATGACATATTCCTATACCAAAATCAACATCCAATTAGCCCAAAATTTTAGCCCAAAATCAATTTCAAATTCAATAGCCCAAACCCACCACATTTAATTCTTTCTCTTCATCATTCATTTGATTAAAATCATTCCTAAAGTCCTAAATTCAAAATCAAGCATCATACTAAATCCACCAAAATATTTCATAAATTTAAAAATCCCTCCTCATGAAAGTTGACCAAGCCAAAGACAAGCCATGAAGCCACTCCCAAGCAAGCAATGGGCGCCATGTCACAACACCATAATATTAGTGGAAAGAGGCCAAGCCACTTTCAAAATATACTTTTAAGATTCTTTTAAACCCTCCCATGAATCACTCTAACCCATGTTTAGCTAAATCTCTTTGGATAAAGAGCTCACCATGCTAATTATGATGAACCATTTGATTTCCCTCAGCACCCAAGCTAGCCTTGGTGGGTGAACCCAACCCA
This sequence comes from Phalaenopsis equestris, assembly GCF_001263595.1. Lineage (NCBI taxonomy): Eukaryota > Viridiplantae > Streptophyta > Magnoliopsida > Asparagales > Orchidaceae > Phalaenopsis > Phalaenopsis equestris. The sequence continues at coordinate 320,727 of NW_018238194.1, read as the reverse complement.
AATCCATGATTTAACCCAAATTGACCCAAGATGACTCTTCCAACATCCTATTTTAATTCAGCACCTTTACACATGGTCAACCCCAATTGACTTCACCAAACCCAAGCCCTGACCTCCCTGAGTCAGATGGTGACTTGAGCATGGCCGGCCGGCCACTTAGGCTCCCGGAAAAGCCACCCCAAAATGCTCCACCTAGGCTAAAACTCCAAATTAAACCCAATCAAGCTATCTAATTTTAATTGGGTTTCTGCACCTTGTTGGCATCCACAAAAGAAACCTGAAGCACCCACCAATTGCCCCTGGTGGCCTCTTCTTTTCCATATATTTAAACCCCCCACCATGGCCAAATAAAAAAGAGCTTGAAATTCCTTGGGGAGACTACGTCAAATTGCTTCCAGAGCTTCCTTAAGACCTCTTGAGTTCAACCTAACCATCCTTAGCCACTCAAATCCATTGCTCGAGCTCAATTTTGGAGCTCAATCCCAAGTCGAAAACATGACATCCTCATATCCTCAACAAAATCTAAATTAATTACACCCACACAATCCCCATAGTGAGAGAGGAAGATCCCCCATAGAAGCCTCATCACTAGAGTACCTTAAGGTGGACTTTTATCAACACCCCAAATATGCCTTGGTCGAAATTGGGTCTAGGCAATTCACCACTGCTCGAGGCTCAATCCCTAGGCTCTTTGGACCCCCACGAAGCTTCCACAAACATGCAATCCAAACTTCCCCTCTTGGACCAAGGTATTGAACACTAACCCTAAACCAAGCTTCATTTAATTCTTCATGAGCATAAAGTTGATTTAGGGTTTGATTAACCGTATCGATGTGTGCGTCTCATCAAGATGAGCGGATAGGAACAAACCTCACTTGATTTATTAAGTATTGAGAGAAATATTAGGGTTTGAAGGTGGACGGTTCTCGGTTTAGGGGCTTTAGGGACGTTGACCCACAGCCGTTGGATCGCGCATTTATTCTGATTGCACCAGACGAATAGACGGTTTAAAAAGGCGGGCTGACTCAGCTGGCGGCGCCCAAGCAGAAGCAAACACATGCGCGGTTCAAAGCGGATGAGGATGAGGTGTCGTTGACTAGTTTAAGATGAAAAATAAGGAATTTCTTATTTATTTAAATTGTGAGAACTTGAAAAATCCTTAACTTTGTGTAGAAAAATTTAAAAAATAAAATAAAAATACCTTTTTGCTCAGTGAATAGAGGAGAACAATGTGGAAATATTTTCATGTCCATTTGATGCATATTTTCTTTTTAAATAATTTAATGTTGTTTTCCTTGTTTTGATTTTCCATTTATGTAGACATTTCACCATTGCATGTGACCATGGAGCCTTTGATGTCTATTTTATTAAGCATCTCTCCTGATTTTTCCAAGGATAGGGTGTATTTCTAACTAGAGATATCTAATTTTCAAGTTAATGGTCCTTATTTTGGTATAACAATTATGATAATTAAAACACTCTTCAGAAAAAATACAAAATTTATTTTGGTAGGTTGTGGTTAGAGGATCTTAGGAAAAATATAAACTTGATTCAACTCATTGAAAATAACCCTAATTGTCACAAACCCTAAAAATGAAAAGAAAATTAATTTAGAGTAATTATAAATTTAAATTTCTTAAGAACTATTCTAAACTGTAATTTAATGTTAGAGGAGCTCCCCATAAAAATCTTAAGTCAATTGGAGTTAATTTGACCATTCAAATTGATTAATTAAGTGAAATCACATTTTTGGCATTAAAATAATTCTAATAATTAAAATACAACTAAAAAAAAAATACAAAATTTATTTTGGGAGCTCCTTATGACCAGAGGAACTTAAGAAAAATAAAATTTGAATTAAAACAAATTCTTCATTTTTAAGCTATTTTTTAGCATTTAAAAAATTAAAAATTAGTTAAAATTCATAAAAATTGCAAAATAGTAAAAAGACACTAAAATGTCACATTTGGATTCCTGATCACTTGGAACCAATTAAAATAATTTTCCTAATTTTTCATTAAAATAATTCCAATAATTAAATTATAAGCCACAAAAATATGAGATTTATTTATTTGGGTTACCTGGACTTAGAGAGTTCTAATAAAAATATAAAACTTAATGTTTTGCTTAAATATTATTTTATATTTAATTAATGCTCAAAACAAACAAATAATTCAAATAATTATATTAAACATGTAAAAATCGTGAAGATTGGTCCAAGTGGTCCTCTAACCTAGGTGAAATACCAGTAATTTTCTTAAGGATTGTTTTATTTTGATTGAGCTATTAAATTTTCATTGAAAATGTGAGTTATTAAATTTTCATTGAAAATCCCTATTTTGCATTATAAATAAATATAAAAATTAAATAAATTCAGGAAAATCACATTTTCACCTCTGATGTTTTAATTAACTCATGAATGAGGTAATATAAATTCTTGAAGTCGTTTGAGTCTAATTTAATGAAATATAGTGTACTAAGGCCTTAGGGGCAAAAGGGTAATTTTGGAATTTAAGGCTTAATTAACATTTAGGTTTAACCAAATGACTTAACACATTTTCACCTCTGATGTTTTAATTAACTCATGAATGAGGTAATATAAATTCTTGAAGTCGTTTGAGTCTAATTTAATGAAATATAGTGTACTAAGGCCTTAGGGGCAAAAGGGTAATTTTGGAATTTAAGGCTTAATTAACATTTAGGTTTAACCAAATGACTTAATGGCAACAAATAATTTTAATTGATATGTTTTGATGATTGGAATATATAAAGGGTAAGTGGTAGAAACCATTTTTGCCTTATAAAGGATACATTTATAATTTCTTAAAAGTAATGAAATTTAGAAGAGTATTTAAATAAGTAGATATTAAGGTGAGGGCTTTGATTTTGGATGATCAAAGCTCAATGATTTTAAGCCCCCAATTATTAGTTTTAAAATGATTTATAATTTGTGATAAAGATTAAGAATATAAATATTAAAAATCCTTTTTCTTAAAATTACAATTCTACCCATTAAATCTTAAGGGCTTAGTAGTGAACTAGGCTTAATCAAAATTTTGTCTAATGAGGCTTAGAAAGTAACTTATAATTAATTTAAAACCTTTCAAAACACTACAAAAACATTCTTCAAAATCAAAGAAGCTAAATTGCTTAATTAAGTCAAGTTACCCCCATGGGTCTTTACCCATATAACTCATAAATGAGACATCAAGTGATAATTACCCTACTTAAGGGATAATCAAAACATCAAATTCAGTGGGTATAAGGGTATTAACTGGATGAACTATATAGTAAACATAATAAGAACAAAATAAACTCTAGATAATTCCAGGAACTATGAAATGTCTAGGGTATTACCTGAGACTTCTTCATGATCCTTTGGAAAGCTTGAAGGACATCTGGACTTATTATGATTTACTTAATAGAATCATCCTCAAAATTTGGAACCACTAATTATGACATAGGATCTGGTAGACACACCTCAAACTTGTATTTTCTACTTTCTTTATAAGAATGTTTTAATTGCTGTAAAATTATATATATATATGCCTTGCAAAGTTACTAAAGTTTCAGGTGGAGGAATGAAAAGACTCGCCATGTACACTTTTACAGTTTACATTACCTTCTTTTCTTATACTTTCTACACTGTTCCTTTATGCTTACAAACATGCATGCTAAAGAACGATGTCACCCTGCATGAAAACCAAAACTACTAGGATAGCCACAAAACTGAAACCAAAAATCAAAATTAAAACTGACAAAGATAAAATTCATCCCCATAATATTAAAAATATAAGATAGCTCAAAATTTAATCACAAACTTCACAAAACAACAAATGCAACTAAATTATGACATCTCAATCGGACGATTGAGAATCTCTCAGAGGAGGTAACCTACGGTTGCTAACGAGATTTCCTAAGGTCTAAATGAAAGTATGGCTAAATGAAACTAAATGAAAGTATGGAACTCATTAAGTTAAGTTTTGTAAATTCATTTGGACTAAGTGAATTCAAAAGAAAATAATAGTTTCAAAATGAGGGAACCGTAGGATCCTAATCGGTGCCGCTCTAACTAACTTTAATATGCCCCATAATATTTAAAGAACCATAATCATAGGGACATTTGGTTCAACATCATAACCCGACACATTAGAAAACTTAAACTTGCTACAACGAGGAGATTTGAGCTAGCATTGTGGGCAAAACGACCATATTTACAACAAAACATGTCTTCGCCAACAAAACCATTTTTTAGAATTAAATAACAAATCCATAGGAATTTGAGGTTGTTTGCTTATGCAACGTAAATCCTATATTTATCCTAAGGCCTTTGTATAGCTCTGCTATACAATTTAAGCCTTAACCTGCTTTAGGATTCCGAGGTTGTCGTCTATCACGACCGAAATCCTCATATCTTCCAGGTTGTTTGGGTAATATAAGCCCTAATTAATAAAATCGGCAGGATGAAACATTCAATAATTCTAATCTCCAAAATTGAAGCCAAACAATAGGATAGCTTGGGAAATCACAGAGGTCCTCCTACTGATTTATGACATCCCCTAGTTCTTCCTCCTTTGGATTCCAAAATAAAATGTTTCAGATTTGAACCATTCCCCTTTCACACATCTTTATACGATCCTATTGAAAAGTCCTAATCCTTTGACTTCTTTGAGGATAATATTCCCTGATTTTTATCGAGAGTTATTTTAGGTGACTCTGGTTATCTAAGATATAGTTAACTATAGGGGCTTGCCCTTATAGGAAGCATTTACTAACCCAATTTAATATAAACCCTATTTAATTCTTTGTATTAAATAGGGGAATTTATCGGTCAACATAAAATGGTTTCACAGACTTAAATAGATGTCGTACAATGTTTAGTTTATTTAATCGAACCTTCTCCAGTAAGTAATGTATCTATCCCTTGAGATATGTGCACTACTTGTGGTATTAGACCCATATATTTAAACTACTGGGATATGAGATCGGTTCGGTCTTGTATTTTCAAAAATATAAAAATACAATTTCTCTAAATTATATATATTAATTTAAATTAAAATGGGTGTTAGAATATTCATCCTAGCAGCCGATAACTTCACAACTCCCAACTTTTTAGTGCCGACAACTTCTGACGACTCCGTTGGGGATCTGCTTCTCTCTCCATATTAATCAGGGAATATTATCTTCATACATCAGTAATGTGTTCATTCCCTCATGAACCAAGTTACCTTCACTTTGTTGGCATGCTTCACCCATTTTTTTCTTGGGTAAATACGGTCAACTCTTTTGGACTTCAGGACCGTCTGACTTCAGGACCGTCTGTTTTTAATCACCTTTGAATAGGGAGGTTCAGGAGGCCATTAAGGACTTTTTTAATCTTTGTGTGGAACAGAAACCCAATAGGCGTGTTGGTGGACTAGTTTTGCCCGGGCATTGTGTGTTGTGAAGTCGGTCCTGCACTAGGTCCTAAACTTCACTTCCCCTTCAAGACTGATTTGCTATTTTGTAAATTAAATCAAATAGTGTCGTTCTGCGCTTGCTCTTTAACCTTTCTTATTTAAGTAAATCCTTCTACTTTTAAATTATTGTTACTAAATTTAAAGCCTTTGCAAACTAAAAATAATAAAAAAAAATCTGCCCAGTCTACGGATCAACCTTTGTTAGTTTTTAGTGTTCGCACTAGAATTATAAGGTATTGGACAAATAACTAACCCCAAAGCTTTCTTTTTGAAGTGCTGCAATGGCATTCCCAACGATCACCTTTTCCTGCAATTTGCCCACAAACCGCAATGCTCACAGTATCTCTCTCACCATCAAGTTTGGAGCTAGATTCGACAAACTTGAATTCAGTCTTGGAATGGCCCCGTTCGTCATAATGAAAGTCACCGCTCTAGAAGTTCAAGAGCCCTCTACTGAATTTAACCTGAACTGTCCCCAAGGATCCCCTTTGTGCAAGAAGGTGAAAACTGCCTCTCCCCCGACACCTATCAAGTATGTTATCCTTATTTCTGCTAAAAGAAAAGAGATTATGATCATATAAGATGAAAATAAAGAATTCACCATCTCGCTGTCAGTGTTTGAATATGGTTCGAGTTAAAAGTTTTTTTCGTTGACTCAATCTTAAAGAAAGAACTGTAACTGAAAGGCTCGGAAGTCAGCTAAAGCCCAAATCTCAAAAAAAGTACCAGATGATGAGTTTCCTCACGGGGAGGAACTTGTTTTACAGGAGACCTCTCCACTTCTAAAAGGAAGTAGGTTCCACCCATTGATGAATATTAATGGATTTGAAAGTATTCAAGAAATTGTTTTTACTTTATCGTCATTTCATAATCGTAAGGAGGAGAAGGGAAGCCCATCCCTATCACTAAAATTTGCACCGTGTTTCGGAGATTGGCTACTAAGGAAGGATGTTCAATAGTCGAACTGCTTAAGCGAGTGGGATGTGCAGTATCCCTGCAAATGAAGAGAAATTTTAAAGGATGTCTGGATTGCCTGACGGTCCCACAAGTTAGCTGAAGCTTTGCCAACACGTATTCCCATCAGATTCCCTCTGGGAAGCTGAGTTGATACCACCATTACTACTACAAATTTTGTTACCTCTGCTGCTCCAAGGTCTGTAGGATGTTGACCGGCCAAGTCACGTTTGGGTCCAAGGATTCAACCGATTGTTTACCCATAAAAATTCCTCAAAAAGGGAAAAGATGAAGAAAATACCCGATATTGTGTTTGGTTCGCACCATGGGGAGCATACTTCTCTCCGGCATGTAGATGCCTCTGTTGAGATACCCTGTCTCAAGACATCATCATTGAGAAAGATAGTGTGGGAACCCAAAGTCACCATACCAATATGGTCTAGTGAGCCCTTAAGAAAGAATAGTGGAATGAAGCAAAAGTTTGGAGTATCTAATATCGTCAAAGCTATTGCTACAAAATTTGATGACCAAGTGAAGGATGTTTAGGAAAATCCTCCTGATCTTAAGATAATTCAGAAGGCGACAATTGAAGGAAAAATAAAAAAGCTCAGAGTTGAGATTTTTGAGCTAGCTAAAGAACATGGTGTAATAATTAATGATGATGATGATAATTTTGATTTCAATGATTATCTAGAAGAAGACTTTATGGATATTCATGTCAATGAGAGTAGAGCTGCTTCATCAGCACGCGATGCCCAACCTCTCATCGTAGAAAACACCGCGGATGATTTGCACAGGGTTATTTTCTTAGGAGAGGAACAAATTAGTCAAATGGAAAAGTGAATGGATGAGATGGCTGCCACCATGGCCACCATGGCTACAACTAATGGGCAATCCCAGTCATAGCAGGTAGCTTTTCCAGAAGTTAACCAGCCTGAAATAATCCATATTATAAATGAAAGAAGAGAAGTTGCTTTTGATAATGTAGAAGAGCAGAAAAAGAAGGATTATTCACCAAAAACCATGCCTGAGAAGGATAACAAACAATCGGTTGAACAACAAGTTCAGGAGGCCTTAGCCCAATCTAATGGTGGTGAATTGATTTCGAGGGGTAGACTTTACTCAGAGGAGTTTGATGTTGTGCCCTACCCTAAGGATTTTGTTTCATCAAAATTCAAGATATTCGACGGGACCGAAAATCCCAGAAAACATATAACACATTTTCTAGCCAGTTGTGGCAACACAAGAGGTAATGAAGCCTTACTCTTTCGATAGTTCATCAGCAGCCTGTCAGGAATTTCTTTTGATTGGTATACTGAGTTACATAATGGATGAACGAAGACGTTCACTGAATTAGAATAAATGTTCGTAATGAGATTTGCTGTAGGACAACATCATGTTTTTTTGTTGGTCTCATAGTGGAGAGCAAAGACCTAATGAGACTTTAGTGGATTATATCTTGAGTTGGAGAAACCTTAGCATGAAATATGAACCTATACTACAGAACAACATGTGATTGAGATTTTACTCAAAAGCATACATGGGCCAGTAGCTTTCATGCTCAAGGGACTCACCATCAAGTCCTTCGAGAAATTGCTAAGCAAAGCCATCAGTTTAGAAGAGGATTTTAAACATATGGATTCTCAAAAGAAGGTAGAAAAATTCAGGACAACCAGAGCATTTGAAAAGACACCTAGGACAGTGACAACAGTCGATAAGGGGAAGAAACCAATAAAAATATAGGCAGAGCATCCTCACCAAAGGTCTCAACAATTGTTATAGCATGCTCAGCAACAAACACAACAATACGGTCAGTCCGCCAACAGTCATACCAAGGAGGAATGTACCAGATAGATGGTAGAATAGGTCTGAATTTTTTAGAATGAAGGAAAAGAATGTATTCTTTCAAAGGTGAGGCTGTGCCAAAGATGTTCAAAAATTTAATGAAAAAGCCAGAGTTCAGATTGCCAAAATAGAAGAATCCGGAAGAAGTTGATAAGAAAGAATATGCCAATTTTTGCCCTTACTAAAGGATGTTGGGAAATACAATAGAAGGTTTCTTTATTTTCAAAGATTGGCTCGAGAGAAATTTTAAAGAAGGAATTTCAACAATGCCCAAATAATATCTGAAAAAACCTGAAAAGGTTCTGAGAATTTGATTTATACCGAGGCAATCATCCCAATAGATCTATATGCAGAAAAAGATGGATGGAGCACAGTTTGGAGCAAGTCGTCCAAGACAAAAGTGGGTCAGATTCAGATCGCTTCAGCTCAAGCGGCCATTCAGAGTCTACAACTTGCTCAACCCAAGTTGGAGATTTTTCCATAAAAGCTACCGCAATCAGAAGAGAAAGAAAAGAGCAATGTCGTGAAGACCGATAACATGGGGGATAGGATAGGGATAGGGGCTACCTCTATTAGATTGGTTGTCTCAGATTTGGACAAGAAAATCCTCGAACCTCTGACCATTTATGATTATCCTTTTGCCTCATCGGGGTATTATATAATGATTATGATTTTAGCTACGTTTTGACTATTTCTAATGATAACGTAATTTACTTTGTTCAGTCTAACTTTGAACTCGATTCTCAAACTGATCCTCAAATTATATTTGAGTACGATAAGCTCATTAATGAGAATGAAGAAGACATCGATGATACTGGATACGATAGCACCGGGAGTGAGGAGCCAGTCCCCAAGTGCCACGGTACACCACTTGCCTTCAGCTTGGATCTCTTCGATGAAAAAGAAGGAATACCGGAAATTTCACCTACAGCATCTCGGGAAGAAGAAATTACAGAAGTAAATCTAAGGAGCAGGAAAGTATTACCCCCGAGAATAGCTCTCATAGATAAAGGAAAATAAATAGTCACTCAGGAAGAGCTACGTCAACCTTCGCTAGTGGAAGAGACACATAACCAAGTGAAAACCAGAGGATTATATAAAGTTTATTATAACGTGCTAGCTCATCTTAAGAGGTTTCCGGCCAAACTAAGCATTTCGATGCTCTAATCCTGTCAAAAGAGATGAGAGCATCTCTGGTTACAGCCTTGCTCGACCCAGAGATTTGCTTAGCTCAGTTGGCCAGCACATCTTCAGATGAAGTTTGTTCATTAAAAGAACAACCTCATATAACATTCACGGATGAAGACTTGTTGCTCGGTACCACCGACCATAACTGACTACTCTACATCTCCATCAACATCAGGAGATTTGTATTGTCCAGAGTCGTCCAGAGTCTTGGTAGACCCAGGAGCATCACTAACTTAATGTGTCTACGGACATTAGCATATTTGAACATTAAGGCTCAAGAGCTTATAGCTGATAAAATGCTGTTAAGTGGGTTCAATTGAAATAGAGAAAGAGCTCTGGGATCAAGTACATTGTTAATGAAAGATGGGGAGTTAGTAACATTTGAAAAATTCCATATCATCGATGCAGTGACTTCTTTCAATGCCTTAGCCAACCACGGATTCACAAGAATAATATGGTTCAGTCATCCTTACATCAATGCATCAAATATTTCAAAGAAGGACAAGAACATTATATTAAAGGAGATTTACAACCATTCTCAGTTCACGAAGTAGGCATTCATGAAGACGTCACCTACTACGCACCCCAAAAAAAAGTAATCTTTTCTCGTGAAGTTGTATCAAATGAACTGCAAGATTTAGAAGGATCACAAAGAAGAGGCCATTTAACTCAGCTACAAAAGTCTATTATCATTTCTTCACAATGAGGTAGTAGAGGTTCTTTTAGCCCATTTACCCGAGATCAAGGCCGGGGTCGTGGACGAGGAAGAACCAACATAATTGTTGAACGGACTCGGCCGACCATCAACATCGACATGGAAAAACGTTATGATGAAAAAAGTTCAGAGGAAGAAATGATGATGATAAAGCAAAAGAAGCCTAAATACAAGATATCCTTGGAAGTCATGTGAAAAGATGAATATGAGTCGATGTATGATCCGATCAACTACTTTGTGGACGCCATGACCCTTACTCTAATCTACCCTTAAAAGGTTGAGAGTTTAGAGGTGAAGGAAGTCTATAGTGTTGGTTTAAAACTAATCACATTTTACCGTGCTTCCACTTATATTAGTTCGGAAAATCATGTAAATTTGGATGATGATTCTAATGATTTAATGGAATTACCTTATGGTTACTTTTCTTCTTGTGTAAAAATATTAGTTCAACAAGGATATGTGCCAAAGAAAATGCCAAAAGATAAGTTACAACTGTTTAAGAAATTATGGAATGTTAAAATTTGAACTCCTAATTTAAAACAGGATCTTGGATTTAGTACTGTAAGATCAGTTGATGATTCAGAATTTTGCATGTCTATTACTAGCAGATTAGAAGACGATTGCCTCAAAGTAGAGGATGACTCTCAAGATCAGTTAATAGATGATGCTCCGCTGGAATTTGAAGAAGAAATCAAGTCAACGATTGATGATTTAAAAGAAATCAACCTCAAGACTGAGGAGCAACCCCAACCAACCTTCATAAGTTTGGGGTGGATAAAAATATAACCCTAGTAAAACAAGCTCCCAGAAGGATGCGTCTCAAAATAGAGCAACAAGTCACTGCTGAGGTAAAGAAATTAATAGACGTTAACTTTGTAAGAGAAGAACAATACCCCACATGGTTAGCCAACATTGTTCCCGTTAAGAAAAAAAATGGATAGATCCATGAATGTGTTGACTTCGGGGATTTAAATAAGACATGTCCAAAAGATGAATTTCCATTACCGATACTAGAATTAATGATGGACATTGATACGTCTAAAAATGTACTATTTTCATGCTATATTTTATGATGATATTACACTTTAAAGGTATGTTTCCTTGTATTTTTGGCTGCAGGTACATTAAATTGAAGAATTTGGAATGATTGGAGCCAAAGGAGCAAAAATGGACCAAAACAGAGTAAACCGGAGCAAATCGGGTTGAATCGGGGCACACGAGAGCCAAGGGGACCTAAACCGGACACTTAAGTGCCTGTGCCAGACACTTAAGCACCAAAAATGGTGATTAGGCACCACCAGACAAAGAGGGTGGTGCTTAAGGGCCCTAAAATCGGCGCTAAGGTGTCAGTGACAGTTTTTAGCATAACCTCTTCAATATATGTCAAATTTGGACGATTTTTGAAGAAGTGTTTTGTGAATGTCTTGGGAAATTCATTGGAATTGATAAAAGGAAATTCATTGGAATTGATAATTGATAAAATGGAGTTTCTAAAAGGATTTGGGGTGGTTAGAAGGAGTTTTGAAGAGGCACTTCAAGCACTATTTGGAAGATTCGTTGAATCCGGATAGTTTTGAAGAGACACTTAAAAAACTCTTGGGAAACAATAAATAATGCTTGGAAATGTTTTTAAGAAACTCTCTTGAATATCTCTTGAACTTTAGAATTAATTAGAAGAGGAGAAGAAGGCTTGGAGAAGAGGAAGAAGGTTTGGGCATGAGCCCCAAGTGGGGCGGCAAGGTGAGAAAGAAAGAGTGAGAGTGAGAGATTTCTTATTCTCTTTTCACTTTATTCTTGGAGAGGATTGTAAGGAGATTGCTTTTGCTATACAATGAGAGTTTGAGTTCCATCAGAGATAAGTGTTTTCATTGTATTTTGATTTTAATTTAGTATTTTGTTTGTTTGGTTTCAAATTCTTGTGCAATGAGAATTTTCTTGTTGTTTCTCCATATGTAGTGAGTAGTTTTCTTTGCTCTTTCCTCTTGTAATGAATTAGTATACATGTGTAGGATATAGAATTGTGTAGAGTGAGAATATATTATGATGATTTTTACTTTTTTCTTCATTTTCATGTAAAATTGATCAACTTGCATGTTAAAATCTGTTGTGAGATCATGTAAGATCCGGGATGGTATTGTCTCAATCAACTGTGGTAGAATCACATGAGATTATATGGATGAAAATGTAATCCATATAGTTGAGTTCAAATAATTAGAAAAAAAATCTTTAATTGGTGTAGAATTAAATGGCTTTAGAGTGACAGGCTAAAGCCCCTTAATTTGGTATATAATTTTAGGTTTTGATGCGAGATGTTAGCCTCCAGGTGGATTAGATGTTAGCCTCCAGGTGGAGGGATAAAAGGGAACTCTAGAGTGAGAGCTAGTATCTTTCTTGCCTAGCCCGTCTTCAGAACTATTCAAACTCTAGATTAATCAATGTTCATTATAACATCTTTGGTAAGAGTAAAGAATATAATTGCTCTTATTTGTCACAATCTCTCTCACTACTTTTTTTACTTTTATACATGTCACTAAATTCATTGCATGAGGAAGAGTACTTTTAATATATTATACTTTTAATATATTAAAAACCCATATTAAAAACCCCACTTTCTGATTCTCACTAAGTATTTTAATTTAGAAGTAGAAGTAGTATTGCAGTGATAATTGTAGGATTAAATCAAAACCAAACTTTTATTGACCTTCCAAGATAGGGCGTGTTATTCTCTTGAAAGTCACCGTGATTAACCTCGATCTCCATGGGATCGATATTCGGGGCTTAATCAGAATGCCCTACATTACTTGATAACAATACATATACTTGCATAAAATTCATATAAATATAATTGGAATCTTACTTTGCTTGGGAACAAGTTCGGGATCAAGTTATTGGTGCCATTACCGGGGATGAAAATCTTCAAGTAATGGTATCAACTTCTTAAATTCTACATATAAAAAAGAATATCGGGATCAGACATCGCTTCGACAGATGAGATTTTCTCCTTTATAGATGGATCTTTAGGATATAACCAAATAAAGATGGTTCCAAAAAATGCGACACTTACAACACTCAGAACATCGATTGGGATTTTGTATTACACAGTAACACCGATTGGATTAAAGAATGCCGGAGCAACATATGAGCGAGCAATGATGAAGATTTTTGACGACCTCATTCACAAATAAGTGGAGTGTTATGTGGAAAATTTGGTCATCAAAAGTAAACAGAAAATAGACCATTTGTACGATTTGAGGATCGTGTTTAAACAATTACAACAATATAATATTAAGATGAATCCCTTAAAGTGTGCCATTGGTGTTACCTCTGGGAAATTTCTAAGATTCGTTGTTCTTCATTAGGGAATCAAGATTGACACACATAAGATTAAAACTATCTTAGAAATGCCTTCTTCTAAAACTTTGAAACAACAATGTTCATTTCAAGAAAAGTTGGCATATCTGAGACATTTTATTTCTATTCTCTCAAGCAGGTGTCATCCCTTCTCAGCATTAATTAAGAAGGAATCCAAATTTGTTTGGGAAGAGAAATACCAGTGAGCCTTCGAGGATATTAAACAATACTTAATGATACCTACTGTTTTGGTAGCCCCTATCCTGGGAAAACTGTTGATACTTTATACTGCGTCTTTAGAAGATTCTCTCGGAGCCCTATTAGCTCAAATCAATGATGAAGGTAACGGGAATGCACTATACTACTTGAGTCATCATTTAATATTGACAGAGATAAAGTATTTTCTTATTGAGAAGCATTGTCTAACTTTAATTTTTGCCTCCAAAAACTTAGGCACTACATGCTTTCTCATAAAAATACCCTCATTTCAAAAGTTAATCCGCTACAATATTTGATGACCCAACTAACACTTTCCGGATGCCTGGCAAGGTGGTCAATGATTTTATTGCAATTCAATATAACTTTTGTTCCCCTCCATGCTATCAAGGGACAGATTTTAGCAGATTTTCTCGCTGAACACCCACTTCCAGCTGGGTCCCCACTCAACGATGAACTGCTAGATGAGCAGATACTGCAAATAGAACCCTCCAATGCCAGGTATTGGGAGATGTATTTTGATGGAGCTTCTTCAGCCAAGAAAGTTAAAGGGTCAGAAATAGTTATACTAGGCAAAGCAGGGATTGGTCTGATTTTCATCACACCCGATAAAGGTATGTTGAGATTCTCCTATCACCTGACATATCCGTGTGCAAATAACGAAGCAAAATATGATGCGTTAATCACCGGGTTGGAGTTGGAAATCTCAAAGGATATCACGGATATTGCCATCTATGGTGACTCTCAACTTGTCATTCAACACAACTTGTCATTCAACAAGTTTGTCATTCAACAAGTTTCTGGACAATACAAAATTTTGAAGCCAAGGCTAGCAGAATACTACTGATACACAATGAAGCTATTAGAACAGATTCTTAATGTAACTCTATATCGGATTCCTAAGAGAGATAACGCCCATACCGATGCTCTAGCAAAACTTGCTAAAGAGCTGGCATGTCCACCGGAGGATTCCATTAATATTAAAGTACAAGGAAGATAGTTTTTATCTCGAATCAATCTTGATAATCTATATAAGCTCGAAAAAGAAGAAAGAATGATGATTACCGTTGCTGACATTAATGAAGATTAGCGTAAACCATTAATAAAATATTTGCAAACTAAAAAATTGTCAGAGGATAAGTCTGAGGCATATCACATCACAGGAAGGGCTATGTCATACGCTCTGGTGGGAGATGTTCTCTATAGGAGGTCATTTGATCAGATGTGGCTGCAATATCTAAGCAGAGCAGAAGCACAAAATATAATCAAAGCAGTACATGCTGGATTGTGTGTTGCTCTCCAGTCAGGGACAAAAATGAAGATGAAGATCAAAAGACTCAGATATTATTGGCCATCAATGATATTCCACTGCATGGATACATCTAGAAGGTGTCACCTTTGCCAAGTGCATGGGGTTGTCTTACACCAACATCTGAATGTGCTACACCCAATTATCGCCTCATGGACATTCGAGTGTTGGGGCACAAACATAATAAGTCTGATAGACCCTCCATCCTCTAAGGGACACAAATATATTCTCGCCGCTATGGATTACTTTTCCAAGTAGGGCAGAGGTAGTGCCGTTACGAGAGGTTACAACACAGCATGTTTTGCAATTTTTCAAGACCTATATAGTCTACCATTTTGGTGTTCCATGTAGAGTAATTTTAGATAATGGGACAACCTTCAACAACACAAACATCAACATATTTGTTGAATGACATGGGATAAATTGGAGATACTCTGCAATCCACTACCCCAAGGCAAATGGCTTAGTCAAGGCTTTCAACAAAACACTCGTGCAGATTCTAAAGAAGATACTGGATGAAAATAAAAGAGGTTGGAGTAACAGACTATTAAAAGCTTTGTGGGCCTACCGGACGATTTCAGGACTCCCACTCAATGTACACCCTATGCACTTGTGTATGGGTCCAAGGTCGCACTACCGCTAGAAGTTTGATACCGTCTCTCAGAGTCACTGTCACCAACCAAATCACAACTGAAGAAAGTGCAAAGCTTAAACTTGAAGAATTGGAAGGTCTGAAGGAAAATGACTACAAGCACAATGACACTTAGAGCTCTATCAAGCAAGGATGGTGCAAGTTCATGACAAATTGGTCTGCCCGAGGAAATTTAAAGTTGGTGATCTTCTCCTTGTTATCAAAAGGCTTATTCTTACACATCATAAGATAAGTGGAAAATTTGAACCAACTTGGGAGGGATCATTTATCATAGAAGAAGTTTACTCAGGAGGATCCTACCAGTTGGTGGATTTTGGGGCAAAAGACCTATATTGCCGGTCAATGGCTGCTATTTGAAAATAAATTACCCAAAGTGATGTTACTTGAAACTGACTGCTTTTTGAATTTTTGATTTTTCTGTGGTTATTTATTTGGCTAAGCATCCATGATTGGGTCAAAAAATTTTGTAATAAATTTACCCAATAAAATGAAAATTTTTGGGTTTGCCCATTTTTGTTTCCCTTTTTATGTTTCTAATTTCAAAATTTAACTAAATTAAAAAAAATAAATTAAATAAATTAAATAATAATAAAAAAAATTCTTGTTTAATAAGTGCTTTGTTCTTGTTCTTGTTCATACCGAATGTCAGTGCACTAATGTTTTAATGTCTTTCGCAGAAGAAATGTCGGGACGCAAGCTGATTATCTTTTTTTGAGATGGCCTCAATTTTGCATTCAATGAAGAGATGGCTGCTCAGGGTGACATTATAGACGTGTACTTAGACTTCAGTCAAGTCAATGTGGAATATGAAAATACCTTTATGGACGTTGTCAGTCACCAGGAAAAGGAAGGGTTACCATCTCTGCTAAAGATGGGTACCAAAGAAGACTCCTCACGGAAAAGAATGAAGATGATCACTCAACAACAATATCAAGTTGAAGGAATCGGTCATCTACAATCTCTGATAAATGCTCTAATAGGAAATTTAGTATGTGCTAATGAAGAAAGTGTCAGATACACCACTCAAAAGAACGCAACGTCGCAACGCGAATCAACACAAACATAGAGCCTTCAAGTGAGAAGAGATAAGAAAACAGAAAGAAGCAGTAGGTTTACTCAACCCTATTCTTGAGGGGAAGATTTTTGAGCCATTTATGTGGGAGACCTCTTCTAGCCACCTTGCACAGAGGATGAGTTAGAGCCGATCATAGAGCCGATGCAGGCAAATATACCCCATGATTTCTATAAAGGTTGCCCACTATAAAATGTTGAAATCCTCGTGGGAGCATCTACTGGAAGAGAATTTGTTGAATGTCTGAGGTGCAATGTTCTACATGTAGATTGCAATAGTTCTTTTCAAGATTTTACAACCACCGGTATAGGAAGCCAGGAGGCGGCATATCCAGATGCAAAGTCATATATCCCAGAGCCAGAGCATGCATGGGTTCCTAAAAATGACGAGACAAGAAGACAACCCATAAAGTTTGATGATATCCCCATAGAAAAGTTAGAAAGAATGTACAGGGTTAAGAGAAAAGAATTCAAAATTCTTTGAAGAAGTTCAAGGTAAGAGGGCCCACATTTTGGAAGGTTTGGTACTATTCACTGGAGTTTTCTCAGAAAATGACAAGAAGAGAATTTTAGATTGGGTATTCAACCTGAGGGACAGAGGTCGAGCTGGTCTGCTAAGGCCAACAACTTACTTAGAGCCACTGAAATGGATGCCCGAGAAAGGTAGAATAATTATTCAATGCGGTTGTTGCTACAACTTTACTGAGGATAGGCAAGGGAACCTCCTGGGATCTTGAGATATGATGAGATGGATCAAATGTCTTACTCAATAAAAAGAATGGTCAAGAGGCTGATTCAATGGAGAATACTTCCACCTGACTGCATCCCTAACAGCTGCATAATCAACATTTATGAGAAGGGGGATTGCATTCCTCCTCATAGCAACATGACTTCGTCAGGCCCTTTTTTACAGTATTTTTCATGGGCAAGAGCAACATACTCTTTCAAAGAGAAATTGATGAATTGGCTCTGGAGAATTTAGAGGGTCTAGAGAGATTCCATTGCCGATGGGCTCAGTACTTGTTTTGAAAAGAAATGGAGCAGATTTGGGCAAATACTACATCACGAGAGTGTGATATCCCAGAGTTTATGTGACTTTCAAAAGAATAAGAGATGACAAAATACCATGAGGGTTTTGTCCGGACCCAAAATTGGAAGAACTGCAACCTTATGAGCTATGAGAAAGTTGTACGTCTAAGTACGTACAAAGGGGGTTCTTATCCTTCAGTGTGGCTTAGTAGGTCAGCTGGACCAGAAGCTCTACCCACTGAAGATGGACAGTCAGCTGTCACCACCTTTTTGTACTTGATGCAGCAGATATGATGAGACATGTATCAGATATATTCAGCTTATGATATGTATTCAGTATATGGTGTTCCAGATGTATTCAGCATGTTGTCTTTTGATACTTCAACATGTACTCAGTCTGTAACTCATATTTGAAGTGGATTAATGAAATTTTTTTCAAGTTTTAAGTTGCTTGTTAAATTACCCTCTTCGTGCGATTGATGGAGTATAAAAATTTAAAATATTTTTGAAAACTATCCAACAAAAAATAAATTTTGGAAAACATATTTTATAATTAAACGTGATAAAAACAATAAGAAAAGAAACTGTTAAATTTGCTGAGTTGGCTTCTCTCCAATTTTAGATTACTTACTCTTTGCTTGCGCAGCGTGACTATCCTGTTCTGCACCAGTTTTCTTCACATCCTCAAGGAATTTCACATTCTGCATAAAATCTCATGAAATCTCACAAAATTTCACAAGTTCTCCTCATAAATGTAAATCTTCACATGCCACATATCTATAAGGTTAACACCACGAATTCCCTACAATATGTTCATATTATTCTCGGGTAAGTACTGAAATTTTGATTCCCTCAGCTACCTCTTGGGTTGGATTTGAGTCCTTGAGCATTCCTTCCAGACGTAGTGGTATGTTTCCCTATAATCTCAACCTTGGGGGAAGAGTATACAGACATCCCCTTCCACATTGCTTAGCAGTAATATGAACCTTCGAGGAAGAAGATACAGACATCCGCTTCCGCATTGCTTTGCAATAATATCAAAATTTTTGGACGAGGATACAAACATCCGCTTCCACATTACTTTGTAATAATATCAACCTTCAGGGAAGAGGATACAGACATCCGCTTCCACATTGCTTTGCAATAATATCAAATTTTGGGGAAGAGGATACAGACATCCGCTTCCAAATTGCTTAGCAATAATATCAACCTTTGGACATCCGCTTCCAGATTGCCTTGTAATAATATCCACCTTTCGGGGAAGAGGATACAGACATCCGCTTCCACATTGCTTTGCAATAATATCAAATTTTGGGGAAGAGGATACAGATATCCGCTTTCACATTTCTTAGCAATAATATTATTTTAGAGGAAAAGGATGAAGACATCTTATTCCGCATTGTTTTACAATGATCCAGATATCAAACTTTTTGAGTTGAGGGAATAAGCCCTTTGATTAATTCAAGGCATCCAGCTCCCATTCTTCGAGATCAGTTTAAGACCGCCATAGATAAACTAAAGCATCCAATTCTCTTCCAAAAATTGATATCGTCATTACAATTCCCATTTTGGGACCAACACTTGAATCCTAATTCTTATCCATCAGTGTACTTGAAGCCTGATAATTTGAAATCAACCCTTTAATCCCCATCGGGAGTTTTGAGTTCTCATTTCGATTTGATATTCACTTGCCAATTCCCCAACAGAAAACAATTCTCACTCAAATCTACTCTTTGTTCTAGGTTTGTTGAATTGGAAAATTTTTGTTGGTTTTGTTGATCTCGTTGGTCAACGCCAATATGTGCGATGTGCTTGCCCGATACACCACACCTATTGGGGGTCCATTTGTTGACCTCATTTTTGGTTGAGTTCGAGCTTTTTCCTCTTTAGTAGTCTACGGTCTAGCCATAATACTCTTTTGTTGACTATTCTTAGAGGACTAGAAAAGGAACCCTCACAATTAGAAATTCCAAATTCTTCTTTAGTAAACTTGAAGTTCCACACGTTGGTCCTAACCTCCTAGCACTTAGCAGATGGGGTCAATGTAGAGGAGCTCAAGGGGAGTCCCCCATAGGATGGTCAGACCTTAGGACTAACCCTGGTTAATCTGGTTCTGGTGGGGCTAACTTGTATGCACTGCACATTTTCACTAACCCCAAACCCTATGACCCCTTAAGTTGGTATCCTGACTCCTTTTGGAAAGCTCAAATGAATGAACCTATACCCATAATATTTGGCTAAGAGGGTTAGAGCCAACATATTGAACATCCAAAATGAGTCCTCACATGGCTCCTATTGGTTTGGCATGGATTTCTGGCTTGTTGGCCCATTTTGGCCCAAAATCACCAAATTACCAAAATATCCCTACAACCCCAATCTTTGTCAAAAGATCCCAAATTTATCCAAAACACTAAAATTTGTCCAAAAATCATCTCAAACCCCTCACCACTACCTACATCAACCAAAATTCACTAAAATCACCAAATTCCCAAAATATCCCCAAAAATTGCAAAAATTACCAAAATGTCATTCACGACCTAAGAATTCCTAAAAATTCCAAAAACTCCCAAAAATTCCAAAATCATCCCAAACATTCATAATTTCAATTTTTTATCATCAATTTGACCCAATTTGACCAAATTAGTCCAATTTGACCACCAATTTGCCCTTAAAGGCCCAAGTGTCCCCAAATTAGCCCCAATTTTGACCATATGCATAAATTCGCCGAATTATCCTCCCAATTCAATTCAAAAAAACTTGAAATTCTTCCAAAGGTTTCATGACATATTCCTATACCAAACTCAACATTCAATTAGCCCAAAATTTTAGTCCAAAATCAATTTCAAATTCAAAAGCCCAAGCCCACCACATTTAATTTCAAAAGCCCAAATCCGAAGCTCACATGACGATTCTTTCTCTTCGTCATCCATTTGATTAAAATCATTCGTAATGTCCTAAATTCAAAATCAAATCATTACAAATCAAGGATCATTCCAAACTCCACCAAAATATTTCATAAATTTAACAATCCCTCCCATGAAAGTTGACCAAACCAAGGACAAGCCATGAAGCCACTCCCAAGCCATAGGTGAGCCATGCCACATCACCATACTTTTAGTGGCAAGAGGCTAAGAAACTTTCAAATATCCTTTTAATATTCTTTTAACCCCTCCCATGAATCGCTCGAACCATGTTTAGCCAAATTTCTTTGGATAGAGACCTCGTCATGCTGATTAGGCTGAACCATCTAATTTCCCTCAACACCCAAGCCAGCCTTGTTGGGTGAATCCAACCCAAATCCATGATTTGACCCAAATAGACCCAAAATGGCTATTCTCACATCCTATTTTAATTCAACACCTTTACACATGGCCAACCCCAATTGACTTCACCAAACCCAAGCCAAACCCAAGCCCACCAAACCCAAGCCCTGACCTCCCTGAGTCAGATGGCGACCTGAGTCTGGCCGGCTGGCCACCTAAGATGCCAGAAAAGCCACCCCCAAGTGCTCCACCTAGGCTAAAACTCAATATTAAACCCATAAAAGTTGTCTCATCCCAATTGGATTTTTGCACGTTTTTGGCATCCACATAAGCAACCTAAGGAACCCACCATTTGCCCCTAGTGGCCTCTCCTTCCCCATCTATTTAATCCCCCCCTCCATGGCTAAACAAGGAGAGCTTGAAGTTCCTTAGGGAGACTCTGTCAAATTTCTTCCAAAGCTTCCTCAAGACCTCTTGAGTTCAACCCAACCATCCTTAGCCACCCAAG
This sequence comes from Phalaenopsis equestris, assembly GCF_001263595.1. Classification (NCBI taxonomy): domain Eukaryota; kingdom Viridiplantae; phylum Streptophyta; class Magnoliopsida; order Asparagales; family Orchidaceae; genus Phalaenopsis; species Phalaenopsis equestris. Next base: position 299,167 of record NW_018238194.1, on the reverse strand, counting down.
TCCACTGTTCGAGCTCAATTTTGGAGTTCAATTTTTAGGCCAAAACATGACATCCTCAAATCCTTAAACAAATCCAAATTAATTGTACCCACACCATGCTCATAGTGAGAGAGGAAGATCCCCCATAGAAGTCCCATCGCTAAAGTACCCTAATGTGGACCATGATCAACACCGCAAATCAGCCTTGGTCGAAATTAGGTATAGACAATTCACCACCGCTTGATCCATAGGCTCTTTGGAGCCCCATGAAGCTTCCACAAGCATCCAATTGAGAATTAGCATCCAATTGAGGCTTCCCCTCTTGGACCAAGGTATTGAACACTAACCCTAAACCAAACTTCATCTAATTCTCCATGAGTATATAGTTGATTTAGGGTTTGATTAACTGTATGGATGTGTGCGTCTCATCAAGACGAGTCAATAGGAAAAAACCTCACTTGATTTGGTTTGGTATCGAGAGGAGTATTAAGGTTTGAAGGTGGAAGGTTCTCAAACTAGCGGCTTTGGGGACGATGACCCTCAGCAGTTGGATCACACATTTATTAAATGGAAAGTTCTGATTGCTCCGGATGGACGGATGGTTCGAAAAGGTGGGCTGACTCAGCTGGTGGAGCCCAACCAGAACTGGACGCGTGCACGGTTCAGAGCGGACGAGGATGAGGTGGTGCTGACTGCTTTAAGTAGAGGAAAATAAGGAATAAGTAGGAAAATAAGGAATTTCTTATTTATTTAAATAGCTAGAACTTCAAAAATCTATAACTTTATGTAGAAAAATCACAAAAATAAAATAAAAATACCCTCTTGCTCAGTGAATAAGGGAGAACAATGTGGAATTTTTTTCATATCCATTTATGCATATGTTATATTTAATTAAATAGATGGTGTTTTCCTTATTTTAATTCTCCATTGTATAGACATTTCACCAAGGCATGTGACCATGGGGCCTTTGATGTCTCTATTGTTAGACATCTTCCCTGATTTTTCTAAGGTTAGGGGGTATCTCTCCCTAAAGATTTTTAATTTTCAAGTTAATGGTCCCTATTTTGGTATAGAAATTATAATAATTAAAATACTCATCAGAAAAATACAAAATTTTTTTGGTAGGTTCACTATGGTCAGGGGATCTTAGGAAAAATATGAACTTGATTCAACTCATTGAAAATAACCCTAATTGTCACCAAAGCTAAAAATGAAAGAAAAATTAATTTACAGTAATTATAAATGTAAATGACATATAAACTATTGCACACTGTAATATAATATTAGAGGAGCTCCCCATAGAATTCTCAAGTCAATTGGAGTTAATTTAATAATTCAAATGGATTAATTAAGTGAAATCACATTTTTGACATTCAAGTAATTCTAATAATTAAAATACAACTCAAAAAATTACAAAATTAGTTTTGGGAGCTCCTTATGACCATAGGAAATTAAAAAAAAAATAAAATTTGAATCAAAATAAATTCTTTATTTTTAAGCTTTTTTTTAGCATTTAAATAATTAAAAATTAATTAAAAAATCATAAAAATTATGAGATGGCAAAAACACACTAAAATGTCACATTTGGTTTCCTAATCACCTGGGACCAGTTAAAATAATTTTCATAACTTCTTAAGTAAAAATATTAATTTTAAAGGCTTGAAAATGAATATATTAATTTTAAAGGCTTGAAATATTAATTTTAAAGGCTTGAAAATGAATTTTCTCTAATTTTTCACTAAAATAATTCCAATAATTAAAATATAAGCCACAAAAACATGAGATTTATTTTTTTGGGTTCCCTCGACATAAAAAGATTTAATAAAAATGTAAAACATAAATTTCCACTTAAATATTTTTTTATTTAATTAATGCTCAAAACAAACATTTAATTTTAATAATTAAATTAAACCTTTAAAAATCTTGAAAAATGGTCCAAGTGGTCCCCTAACCTAGGTGAACCCCCAATAATTTTCTCAAAGATAGAGATTTTCTTTTGATTGAGTTATTAAATTTTCATTTAAAATCATTATTTTTGCATTAGAAATAACTATAGAAATTAAATAAATTCAGGAAAATCGCATTTTCTCCTTTGATGTTTTAATTAATCTATGAATGAGGTAATATAAAATCTTGAATTCATTTGAGTCTAACTTATTGAATTATATGATATTAAAGCGTTAGGGGCTAAAAGTAATTTTGGAATTTAAGGGTCAATTAATATTTATGATTAACCAAAGGACTAAATGGGCAACATATGATTTTAATTGATATGTTTTGATGATTGGAATGTATAAAGGGTAAGTAGTAGAACCCAATTCTATTTTGGTCTTATAAAGAATAAATTTGTAATTTCTTAAAATTAATGAAATTTTGAAGAGTATTTAAATAAGGATATATTAAGGTGAGGGGTTTGATTTTGGAAGATCATAACTCAATGATTTGAAGCCCCCAATTAATAGTTTTAAAATGATTTATAATTCATGATAAGGATTAAGAATATAAATATTAATAATCCTTTTTCTTAAAATTACAGATCTACCCATAAATTCTTAAGGGCTTAGTAGTGAACTAGGCTTAATCAAAATTTTGTCTAATGAGATTTAGAAACAAACCTATAATTAATTTAAAACATTTCAAAACACTACAAGCCCATTCTTCAAAATCAAAGTAGCTAAATTCCTTAAATAAGTCAAGTTGCCCTCAAGGGCCTTTACCCATATAACTCATAAACGAGACATTAAGTGATAATTACCCTACTTAAGGGATAATCAAAACATCAAATTCACTGAGCATAAGGGTATTAACTGGATGAACTATATTGTAAACATCGGCCAAAATGAACTGTAGATAATTCCAGGGACTATGAAATGTCTAGGGTATTACTTGAGACTTCTTCATGATCCTTTGAAAATCTTAAAGGACATTTGGACTTATTATGATTTTCTTAATATAATCATCTTCAAAATTTGGAACCACCAAAAAATTTGGAACCACCAAAAAAATTTGGAACCACCAAAATATAACATAGGATCTGGTAGACACACCTCAAACTTGAATTTTCTACTTTATTTATAAGCATGTTTTTTTTGTAACATTATATATGTGTATATATATATATGCCTTGCAAAGATACTAATGTTTCAAGTGGAGGAAAGAGAAGACTCATCAGGTAGGCTTTTACAGTTTACAGTACCTTATTTTCTTGTACTTTCTATACTATTCTTTTATGCTTATAAACTTGCATGCTAAATAGCAATGCCGCTCTGCATGAAAACCAAAACTACTAGGATAACCAAAAAATTGAAACCAAAATCAAAATTAACATTGACCAAGATAAAATTCACCCCCATAATATTTAAAATACAAGAAAATTCAAAATTTAATCAGAAACATCACAAAACAACAATTGCAACTAAATTAAGATGTCTCTATCGGACGATCAGGAATCCCTCGAAGGAGGTAACCTATAGTTGCGAACGAGATTTCCCAGAGTATAAATGAAAGTATGGAACTCATTAAGTTGAGTTTAGAAAATTCATTTAGACTAAGTGAATCCAAAACAAAATAGTGGTATCGAAATGAGGGAATCGTAGGATACTAACTGGTGTCGCTTTAATCAACTTTAATATGCCCCATAATATTTAAAGAACGATAACCATAGAGACATCTGATTTGACATCATAACCTGACACATTAGAAAACTTAAACTTGCTACAAAGAGGAGCTTGGAGCTAGCAGTGTGGGCAGCACAACCATCTTCAATAGCAAAACATGTATTCACCAGGTAAACAATTTTTTAGAATTAAATAGCGAATCCATAGGAATTCGAGGTTGTTTACTTATGCAACATATATCCTCAATTTATCTTTAGGCCTTTGTATAGATCTATACAATTTAAGCCCTAACCTACTTTAAGATTCCAAAGTTGTCGTCCGTCACGACCTAAATCCTCATATCTTCCAAGCTATTTGTGTGTTCGTTTCATACGAATATAAGCCCTAATTAATAAAATTGGCATGATGAAACATTCAATAATTCTAATCTCCAAAATTGAAGTCAAACCATAGGATAGCTTAGGAAGTCACCAAGGTTCTCCTCCAGATTTATGAAATCCCCTAGTTCTTCTTCCTTTGGATTCAAAAAAAAATGTTCCAGATTTGAACCATTCCCCTTTCACACCTCTTTGTCCAATCCCATTGAAAAGTCCTAATCGTTTGACCTTTTTGAAGATAATATCCCCTAATTTTTATCGAGAGTTTTCTTAGGTGACTCCAGTTATCTAAGATGTAATAAATCCTATTTAATTCTTCATATTAAATAGAAGAATTTGTTGATCAACATAAAATGGTTTTCACAGAATTAAATGAACGTCATACAATCTTTAGTTTATTTAATCAATCCTTCACAAGTAAGTAATGTATATATCCCTTAGGATATGTGCACTACTTGCAGTATTAAGCTCGTTTATTTAAACTACTGGGGACATAAGATCAATTCAGTCTTGTATTTTTAAGAATTTAAAAATACTATTTTTTTCCAAATTATATATATTAAATTAAATTAAAACTGGTGTAAGGATATCCACCCTTACAACCGACAACTTCACAGCTTCCAACTTCTTAGTGTCGATAGTGCGCAGTTATATAATTCAGAAAAAACTTCCTAAAAAGCTTAAAAATATTGGCTGAAAAGCTTAAAGATCCTGGTAGCTTTACAATTCCATATGCAATAGGAGACAAATTTTATGGAAAAGCTTTATGTTATTTAGGAGCAAGCATCAACCTTATGCCATTATCAATATTTAAAGGATTTGGATTAGGAGAAATAACCCCTACTATTGTAACTCTACAGGTAGCAGATTGATCAATAATATATCCTAAAGAAGTTATAGAAGATGTCCTAGTGAAAGTGGATCAATTTATCTTTCTTGTTCGTTTCATTGTGTTAGATACGGAGGAAGATAAGGAGATACCTATCATTTTAGGGAAAGCTTTTCTAGTCACTATAAGAAAAATGATATAAGTGTAGGAAGATGAATTAACTATGCTCGTCAATGATCAAAACATTACATTTACTATTTCCAAATCAATGAATACCCCGCAAAAGGTAAAGATGATGAATGCTATAGAATGGATGTTATAAGATACTTAAGTGAATGTCATTTCAAAATAAATTATGAAGAGAAATCAGAGATGAAAGAGTTGGAATACGAGCAAGAAGAGGAATTAGATCAATATGAAGATTTATATAAGGAAGATTCAAATTATGTTAGAGAAAGTTTTGAAGTTTTGGAAGCAACAAAAAAAAATACATCTTTTTGTCCATAAATTGAAAAACCTCCTGAGTTTGAGTTGAAGTTGCTTCGTAAACATTAGATGTATGTCTTTTTAGATGATTCCTCTACATTACCTGTAATAATTTCCTTAAAATTAACTATAGAAGAAGAAGAAGAGAGTTTGATGAAAATGTTAAAGAGTTATAACAAGCCTTTGGATGGCAAATTGTTGATATAAAAGGAATCATTCCTTCAATTTGTGTGCATAGATTCATATGACAGAGAACTACAAACGTAGGGCTAATTCTCAAAGGATATTGAATCCTATTATGAAAGAAGTTGTTGAAAGAAGTTGTTAAGAAGAAGTTGTTAAGAAAAAAATTCTAAAGTGGGTAGATGCTGGAATTATCTACCCTATTTGAGATAGTGCATGGGTTAGTCCTATTCACTGTGTTCTTAAGAAAGGAGGAGTGACTGTGACTTTGAATGAACATAATGAGTTAATACCAACAAGACAAGTCACAAGATGATGAAAATTCATTGATTATAGAAAATTAAATCTCGTCACTAAGAAAGATCCACTAGGAAAGATCATTTTTAAAGATCATTTTTCACTGCCCTTTCTAAATCAAATGCTGGATAGACTAGCTGGGCATAAATATTTTTATTTTCTGGATGGATATATTGGTTGTCACCAAATATAAATAGCTCCTGAGGATCAATAGAAAATAACTTTTACCAGTCCTTTTGGTACATTTACTTTTAGAAGAATACCTTTGGTTTAAGTTATGCACTTGCTACATTTCAAAGAAGCACGATGGCTATTTTTTGTGATATACTTGAGAAAGGAATTGAAGTTTTTATGGATGATTTTTCAAATTTTGGAACTTTATTCGAATCATGTTTAGAACATCTATCAAAAGTTCTTAAGCAATGTGAAGAAGCAAATTAAGTCCTTAATTAGAAAAAATACCAATTTATGGTAGTAAGAGGAATAGTTTTGGGACATCAAATTTCAAAAAATGTATGGAAGTAGACCTGCAAAAATTCAAGTGATCGCTAATTTACCACACCTAACAAGTGTGATGGAAATTAGGAGTTTTTTAGGACATGCTAGATTCTACAGGCATTATATTTAAGAATTTTAAAAAATTGCTAAGCCTCTATGCCATTTACTTGAAAAAAGATGTAATTTTTAATTTTCATAAAGAGTGCCTAAAAGATTTTGATTTATTAAAATAAAAATTAGTCATTGCACTAATTATTATTTAACTAGATTGGGAAAAACCTTTTGACTTGATGTGCAATGCTAGTGATTTTGCTATTGGAGTTATTTTAGGAAAAAAACATGATAAAATTAATTATACTATGCTAGTAAAACTCTTAATGAAGCTCAAATTAATTTTACCACAATTGAGAAAGAGTTATTAACAGTAGTATATGCTTTTGATAAATTTAGATCATACTTAATTGGAACTAAAAGTATAGTGCATACAAATCATTAAGTATTTAATGAAAAAGAAGGATGCAAAACCAAGATTGATAAGATGGGTCAAGATTGATAAGATGCCAAGATTGATAAGATGGGTTCTTCTTTTGCAAGAAATTGACTTTGAAATAGTAGATAGGAACGGTGCTGACAATAAAATTGCTGATTATTTGTCCAGGCTTGAATTAGAGAAACCACTCTGCTTTGAAAATGAGATTAATGCACATTTTTTATGTGATGAATTGTTCAATGTTAGTGAGTGGCATGTTCCATGGTATGCCGACATTGTGAATTTCATTGTTAATGATATTATACCTTATAGAATGACATACTAACAAAAGAAGAAATTTATATCTAAAGCTAAGACTTATTTTTGGGATGACCCATTTTTATATAAGCAAGGAAAAGATCTTATTATTCGAAGATGTTTGCCTTTAGAGGAAACTTATGAAATTATCCAAAAATGTCATAATTATAATTTTCAGAGACATTTTGTAGTTGATAAAATAACAAAAAAAATTTTACAATCTGGATTTTTAGATTTTATTGGCCTACAATCTTTAGAGATGTTAATGCTTATATCCAAACTTGTGATCGATGTTAACGAGCAGATAATATTTCTAGGAAGAATAAGATTCCCCTTAATTATGTATTAGAAGTTGAGATATTTGATGTTTGGGGATTAGATTTCATAGGACCATTTTTACCATCTTTTGAAATTTATATATATTGTTAGCAGTAGACTATGTATCTAAATGGATAGAAGCTATTGCTTTACCTTGATGTGATGCTCAAAGTGTTGCAAACTTTTTAAGAACGAACATATTTTGTAGATTTAGGATACCAAGAGTAATCATAACTGACAGGGAAAGTCATTTTGAGAAATGAAATAATGAAAAAATTATTAAAGAAATAAAATATAAATCATATAATTGCTACTGCTTATCATTCTTAGATAAGTGGTTTGGCTGAATTATCCAATCATGATTTTAAAAGAATTTTGGAAAAATCTATAAATCCAACCAAAATAGATTGGTTAGCTAAACTTCATTATGCTTTGTGGGCTTATAGAACTACATACAGAACTCTTATAGGAATGTCCTCATACAAACTAATATTTGGGAAGGCGTGTCACTTACAAGTTGAACTTGAGCGTAAAGCATATCAGACGATTAAGGAATTTAATTACAATTTGAAAGATGCTGGTGAGAAAAGATTATTGCATTTAAATGAGCTTGAAGAGATAAGGAATGAATCTTACAAAAGTACTAAGATTTACAAAGAAAAGATGAAGATGTGGCATGATCGTAGGATTCTAAAAATTTTCAGCAATTTTCAGCAAGGGCAACAAGTTTTGCTATTTAATGCAAGGTTAAGATTATTTCTAGGCAAACTAAAGTCCAGGTAGATGGGTCCATTTTTTGTGATGAAAGTTTATCCTTCTGAAGTTGTGGATATCAAAGATCCTAAAATTGATAAAATATTGAAAGTGAATGGTCATAGGCTGAAATCCTAGTTCTTAGGTGACCAACTTAAATTAAATGACTTTTATATGGTGGGTCAACCAAAATAAGCACTAGTTACGTTGGACTGAAAACATTAAACGGAGTGCTCTGTGGGAGACAACCAATAGTTATCGGTGTGTTTTTCTTACTTTTATGTTGTTGTGTGTGATTTAAAAATTCTGGTAGTATTTTCACCATATAATGAGTTAGTGATTATTCTATAACCTTAAAAGGTGACTTAGACCTCCAGAACAAATTTTCAGACGTTAAGTTGATCTGTGCTAAATTGGGCACTGGTGCTTAAGGGCCAATATTTTGCGCTTAAACGCGACAGTTAAAAAACATGTGCTAAATTTGGTTTCTAAAAGCTTAAACCATGAATTTGTGAGCTTGAACATGGAAGAAGGTTCTAAGACGTTCCATGGTGCTTTAGGAGGGGTTTAGAGTCTATAAATAAAAGGGTATGAGTAGAAATCTTACCACACCTCCATTTAACTTTAAATTTTACATAAAAAGGGATGATTTTTAAAAAATGTCATCTTGGGAGAGTGATTTGAAGAAGAAGAAGGAAGTATTTAGAAATAACTTTATTAGTCAGAGTGTACAAGTGATGTATAATTGTTTTCCAGGCATTAATATCGAAGGAATAGCAGAGAAAATTACTAAAATTGAGGTTAAAGTGGCTTCAATTGAAGCAAAAGTGATGAAAGTTAACACACATCTGGATCATATGGAATGGCAACTTAAGATGCAGTTTGGCCATACTAGTTTTATAGAAGAAGTAGACAAGGCAATGTATTTGAAGAACAAGTGGATTGAAAAAGATTCAACTAAAGTTATTAATCATCATCCATTCTTTCAGATATACATTCCAAATGCTGAAGGGGAGGCTAACAATAGGCCAGAATATGTTCCATCGACTAGAGAGTGGAACTAAGTTATTGATCTAGTGTTTATGTGTTTAGTGTTTGTTAATGTTAAATGTTTTAATGTGCATTTTATGTTATTAAGATTTAGTATTATGTTTAGGAATTTTCTCATCCAAGACTATTTGGATTGAGAATACATGTATTGAAAATGTTTGTAATCGTTCGTGAATGAATATAAGGGTTTTTTGTGTGAAATTAAGGTTATTTAGTGTTGAATCGAATTAGTTAAGATTGGTGAAACTTGAGTAAGAGAAGAGATAAGAGGGGGAGGAAATAGTTATTACAGTGTTTTGAGACCATATAGGGTTGGTTGACTTAATCTAGATGTGTATTTCATTTAAATAATAAAAAATTAAAATTTGTGCACTGGCGCCTAAGCTTCGTAACCCACTCTTAAGCACTACCTAAATATTGAGATAGGCACCTAAGTGCAGAACTATTCGTGCTTAAGCGTTGGTTCACAAAAATCGGTTCGCAAATAGTTTTAAGAGAAAAATTGGACCGAAAATACCATTACCGAGCCTCAACTTCATCTCCTACCTTCTATTTTCGTGATTTGGAGAGCTAGGGCATCATCTTAAGTGAAGATTTCCTGGTGGTTTCAAGCCAAATTTTCTAGATTTAGTCTTCTTGAGGTAAGAGCTTCACTTGAGGTAAGAGCTTCTCTTGAGGTAAGAGCTTCACTTTTATGCAAAAATTTTAGATTTTCACCATGTATTTTGAGCACATTCATGAGCTACCCGAAAATCACTATTCATTGTGGAAATTCAATAAAAATTGATGTAAAATGCATAGATTTGTCAGTTTAAGTTTTTAGGGGTTTAGTTTAGTGATTTGGAGTTGAATCTAGAATTAATTTTGAATTTTATACATTTTTTTTAGAAAATGACACCAAGAATGAAGAGAAGCAAGGGCAAGGCTCCATTGGATTCAAGTAAATATGTCAATTTTAGAGCTTGAGATCGATACAGTGTTGCACTGCATTTGAGTAAGTCAAGCGATGTTTTAAAAGTTCAGGAGGTGTTGTGGAAGTTTTGATTGTTCACCGCAAGTGGAATCGGTTTTGTTGTTTTTCTACTGTCGCAGTGATTTTTATTGTACATTAGTTTTATGTGAATCTCCCTAAAGCTGATGAAGAAGGAGTCATAGTGAGGGGGAAGAGGGGGAAGACAAAGGGGGAAGACAATACCATTTTTTCCTGAGGTAATTAATCAATTTTATCATTTGCCCATGAGTACTTTATGTTTTTTTTCAAACTATAGTCCCACTCAGGAGGAGCTTGATTAGAATATTTCATCTTTGACTGTTGGGAGAGGGTTATGGAAGATTAAAAATGAAAGGAGAGTAAACTTTTCAGTTTCAAAGTTGGATCCCACTGCAAAGGCATGACATTACCTTATTTTTGCTCGTTTACTGACTACAAATCATTGGAGTGAAGTGACTCAAGATTGAGCAACCTTGAACTATTGCATTCAATGGTTCAAGCCTATTGATATTGGAGATTTGATTCATGGAGTTATTACCAGTTTAGCCTTCACATCCTTGATCTTTTCCTTATGTGAGAAGGCTGGAGTTAAATTTGATAGTTGGGAGGAGGTCTTACAACCACTATAGCCCATTACCAGTCTGAATGTGAAGTCTTATTCACATGATTCTATTTTTTGCTGGAAGGGTGGATTCTCTAGTAGTTATACTACCTCAACTTCGAGAGGCTTCTAGTTCACATGCTTCTACATCACGAGGTCAAACTTCTAGATCTAATTCTCAGTCACAGATATTACAGATGATTTTGGAAAACGTCAATTACATTGCAGGTAAGGTATTGAACTTAGAGCATCATGTAGAGCATAAAGATGGATACATGAAGAGACAAAGTGATTACGAGGAGGAATACAACATAGCTATGGAGCATGTCAATAGAAGTAATCGAGATGTAGTATTTCCTCAATTTCCCAGATATCCACCATATGAGCCTACAACTGTTTTACGTAGTAACGATAGTAATGAAAAAGAGGGTGATGATTAGTTTGAATTTTTACTTCTATTTTATGTTTTTATTTTATGTGTTGTTATGAACTGTTGTTGGTACAAGTATTCTATGCTTTTTGTTATGTTTTTAGTTGTGATTGTAGAGATTATTAGTTTTTATTATGTTGTGTTTTGTTTCGTAAACCTACTTTGATTTATTTGTGTTTAGTGAGTAGTTATTATGTGTAGTAGTAATTATTTTAATTGTATTGTTATATTTAGTTAGTGTTTTTTGAACTTAATTCTAGAATCTTAAGAAGGTTCAAATTTAGCTAACTTGTTACTTAAAGCTGCATGTTTAAAATAAAGCTGCATGTTTGCATGTTTAAAATTTTCAATTTATGACCAGTTATTTTTCTTTTGTTGCAGTCATGTATGTTCATCAGTGAGTTTGTTTATTTTTATGTTATACTCCACTACATAGAAGTCTGATGAATCTCTATATGTTAAGAAAATTAAAATTTGAACAATTAAATTTTTACTACTGAAAATTCCTACAAGCATGTTATAATTATTTTTCATTCTTTCTTATTTATATATGATGCTAAAATATTTTATTTCTATTAAAAATTTAAGTTTGGGTGTGGGGTGAAATTTTTTTTAAAAAGAGCTTAAAAGTCTATTTGAACTTTATCCTTAAGTTTTCATTATTTTGTTCGTTGTTCATTATAGTTCAGCACAAACATATGGTTCTCTGGCTTTTATCCCTTGTATAAAGGGGCAATTGAGCAAACAGACAAAGTTTCAAGAAAGATTTCATTAATCTGTTTCAACATGTGTTACAGATTGAGAACATGTGTTACAGATTGTGTTACAGATTGAGTACAGGCCAAAGCCTAAAAAAGGTACAATATGCTGAATGCATCAAAGTACATCTGAAAATATCTCCTGCTGCGCACATATCACAAGCTGAGCATATCTGGTACATATGTCATTATATCTATTGTGCCTAATTGCAGTATAAAAGGTGTCTCCTGAGTGTTCATCTCTGGTGTGTTGAGCTCCTGATCGAGCTGACCTACTAAACCACGCTCCATGATAAGAGTTCCCGTTCCATGTGTTTAGAGGTGTAACCATCCCATAGCTCGTATAGCAGTAGTTCTTCCAACTCCGGATCTGGTTGAAATTCATATGACATTTGGTTGTCATCCATCCTTCAAAAAGTTACACACCCTACGGTGTCAAACCCCTAGAATGCAATGTTTAACGATGTCTGTTCCATTTCCTTTAAGAACTGATCCCAATTTTTTATATGTAAGGATTTATGAAGTTGACACCACTACAACACCAAAAACTTGATCCTTGTATGAAAAGTAAGTTGTGTAAAATATATATAATTATAGCTAATTAATAGTGGGATTCTACGTATACTAGTATACGTATCATTATCAAGTAATAATGGACTTTCTATTTAAGCCCCATATATTGATCCCACAGGGAAGGTGTAAATTAACAATGATAAATTTTACCAAGAAATTTATAGAAAATCAAACGAAATCAATTTCACTAATTCCGAATGTTGTTATGTTAACCAAACTAAATTACTTAACTATTAGCAAAATTGAAATGCAAATTTTTAATAATAACTACTAATCTACTAATTATGTTTATGTAATGAATATTTCTTATGTGAAAAAACATCCTTCCCACTATAATGAAATTCTGTGAAATGAGATGAGATAAATTTTTACAATATGTGTTGTGCCAAATAGGAGCAATTTTAATTCTCAACCCTGATATAGTGCATAGCAAATCATTGGTTAATCTTAGGTTTAGTCCCTAAATCCGTGGCTAGGCTAGGAGGATACCGGCTCCCACTTCAGAGCTCCCACTTCCCTTCACCTGAAGGCTAACTCTTGCTTTAGTTTTTAAACACTAAGACCAATTTGGGGATTTTAGTTTGTCACCCAAAAGATTCTCCAATTCTACTCCCAACAAAGAATATTTTCCTATTTATTTGCACTTAATTTCATGAACAAATATCTTCTTCATGAAATCAAATGTGATCCTCACTCTCTTGTAGAACGCGTACTCCATTCCCGGATCATATGTTTCACAACATATTTTAACAAATCAATGGGCCAGATTAAAAAGTAAATTAAGTTCGGAGTTAGTTATTTTATATTTTAATTCTGGAACATTCATATTATCTCTTCATTTCTCCAGATCTTTGAGTAAGGGGAAAGATAGAGGAAACTACTCAGACTTCATGAGAAAGATACGACAAAACACAAATTTCATATTTAAAATAAAGTTAACAAAATAATGAAATAACAGAATACAACTTATCTCACAATCCTTCCCAAGAAAATCCTTAAAAGTTCTCTTCAAGCAGTTTCCCTTTCTCCTTCTCCAACACACTTACAGAAAGTTTCACACTAAATCTTACCATAAAAACTCTAAATTATGAAAGCAAAATTACTAATTGACTCAAATATGTGATGTAATGAAGATGGATTATGGAAATGTAGCGTGGTGGAATGTTGTTGAGCAAAAATTGAAGATAGAGAAGCCCTTCTCTGATGAAATTTGGCCCTAAAAACTCTTCAAAAATCGTCCCAATACATCAGACCTTTTAGAAACAGGGTCTGAACTACCTTTGGCACCGTCAGCGCTACCCTGGCTCCATCAACGCTGAGTGAAAATCCTCCAGCTTTCGGTTGTTCCACACCGTCGGCACTGACCTTGGCGTTGCCGGCGCTGAGTATTTCCTCAAAAATGTCATTTTGACTCCAAATTTTATTGTCATTTTGACTCCAAATTTTATTCTTTTTGCTTTCTTTTTGCTTTAAACCCTAAAAATCAACAACCTGCAAGAAAACATCAAAATAAAAGTGCAATATCACCAAAAATAGGTATAAAATATGGGTATAATAATGCATATATTTTCCATGTATCAAAGATCAACCTCTTCTTCATAAGAATCATATCGTGCAACTTCTGCGCATCGTAAGTCCTCAAGTAACTTCTCTACTACATAAAAATATGACTTATGATAAAGAATTTAACTTTTAGACTTCCATATTTTAGTTCTCTAAACATAATAGTTTAACTTGAGAAAAATTCAAAACAACTTTGTTTGAAATACATTTGAGAACAAAGTTTAATTCTTTTCTTTTTACATGAATCTTTTAAGATTTTTAATAGTTCAAAGATAAAAATTTCTTTACTTAAAATAGAAAAACGTAGTCTTTTTCTCTTTTACCAAATATGTTATCCCCTAGAATTAACCTTTATTATTGAAAATTTTTACTTAAATTTACTATATAATTAGAAACATAAATATAGTTATCTCAAGTTAACCCGTAATACCAAAGGTCATGTTAAATTTAAAATTTTAAAAATATAGTTAAGTGAGGACAAATAAAATTATGTTCTTTCACTCTTTCTAAAAATGATTTTTCATCTCCCCCCCAAACTTAAATTTTTAAAAGATTTTTACATGAATAAATTTAAAAATGAAGGTTGAAAGAAAACATTAAATACATAAAAAAAATCATACCTGTTGGAGATTCTAATTTTTTAACATAAATTTTGTTTTAACATAAATTTTGAAATACATAAATTTTGAAATACTACAGGTGCTAAGATGAAAACTACAAGGCTAAAAACATTAAATTGCACATAACATATATATATAATTTGCTGAGAAAGAGCTAATTACAATATATAACAAAGTGCTCAAAATAACACAGAACTAAACTAAACTCTAAAAATGGAAACAGTTTTCCACAGTATAGTTTCACATTACATAACAAACAAAGTCTTCAACAACATCACAACACAAACAATACAATCACAAAGTACAAACACAAACAATACAATCACAAAGTACAAACATAAACAAACAAAAAAAAAGATCACCAGTCATTATCTTCTTCATCCGACATCTAACTTTTGCTGCTGATATGGAGTATAAGTAGGGTGAATAGGGAACTGAACTGTATGGTCACCTCTCAGGTATCTCACTAAAGCATCATCATAAGCGAAATCATACTAAAATTTTTGGCGATTCAGATCATCAATGTGAGCATTTCTGGCTTCCATATTCTGTATCCTATGATCCATCCTAAAAATATCTCCCTATTGAATCATCATCTGGTCCAACAACTCCCTGTTGCTGGGGTCACTTGAAGTAGGCACACTAAAAGTAGGGTTTCTAGAAGTTGAAGGAATATCCCTAGCCAGTCTTCCAGATCTCCAATCAACATGAGACTCATTAGTCTTGATGTTGGTAGGCCCAATCAGTCTCTGAGGCTCAATCCTCTCCTCATCAGGTCTGAAATCAACTCCTCCATGCTCACAAAGCGTGTAAATGAGAGCAGGTTGCGCCAATCCACCAGTGGTCTCTCCCTGAGCAATAGATTGAATGTTAAATAAAATAATAGAGTCTACATTTATATACATGAGTTGCTAAAAACAATAGTTAAGGATGACTCTATCCTTGGTTACTTCATTATGATGGTTTGTTGGAATCATCCTTCCAGAAATAAATTAATTTCAAGCCTTAGACACTACATTTAACACAAAAAAGGGAAAGTTAACTTTAACTCCTTTTTTTTATTTTTCAAGACCCATTCTAACTAGTTAGAAAAGAAATAACTTCATCGAAGGCTTGATCTGTAGCAAAAAATGAATGATACTGGCATCTATAAACATCTTCTAATTTACAAAACTCATTAATTTTTCTTGGAGTAAACTCCAATATTTTTCCTCGAACAAAAATAAAATCATCAGAAGCCTTAGGAAGGTTGGCATAAAATTCCATCACAATCCCAACTATTGCATCGGCAGTAAAATAACAAAAAAGTTTTCCCACTACCGAGCCATAATCAATCGTTCAACTTCTCCTCCTAGATTTTTAAAACCTTGATCCTAAATCACTTTTTTATTTTCTTGAAGACTATGAAATTAAGCACTGGCTTTAAAGCTAATAAACCTTTGCTCGTCATATTCTATTTTCCTTTTGCTCAATCTAGGTGCCATAGGAAATCTAGAAAATTTTGATAAAAAATTTGAATAAATCTCAAAATTTCAAAAATAAAAAATGTAAACCACTTTAAACTTAAATCTACTAAGTAAGAGTTTTTCACCAAACCATTTTCTCAAAATCTCCCAAAAAATTTCAAAATTTTGGATCTAGTGAATGTGAGACAAATCATTGGTGAAAATCAAAATTTTTTTTACTTTAAAGTGTAGCTCTTGCCTAGAGAAGATAAAATATGAAGTTCCTTTGGGTCAAAATTGCCTCAAATCCGCCCAAAATCAAGCTCTAGTTGCAAAACCAAAGGTTGAAGGTGAATTAAGGGGTAAAAATGGATGTTTACAGTGAAAGCTGTGAATTGAAGGGTTAATTCGCCGCTCTCGGGTTAAAGGCGCCGTCGGCGCTGAAGGACCGAAATTCACTATTTTGATTTTTCAAATTTTCAATTTCCTCTCAATTTTCTCCAAAGTTTTTTTTAATTATTTTTAAACACAAATTTTATCTAAATTAATAAATATACATTTAAAAAAAAATCATTTTCACAAACAACAACAAACTAACTTTTATATATAAAATACACTTTTTACAAACACATTTCTCAAATCACAAATTCAAACCTATGAAGTAAACTAATTATAAATCAACATCGAAATCAAGCCACAACACTAAACGCTGACACAAAACTATACACATAACCAAATCAAACTTAATCAAATCCACACAATTACACTAAACACGTAAACATTTTTAAACAAGTAGAAAACTCACAATCGTCAATCATTCAACCTCATCTTTAGTGTTATCACCTCCTCTGATATCTCCCATAGATTGGTAATGAACATATAGGTTGTAGAAGGAACGGTACGGGAATTGATCTGTCAAATTTTCTTTGATCCACCTCTTTTCTTTAATCATCTGAACTAATCCTGCTTCAAAAGTTCTAGTGTGATCAAAATTGTCTTTCATTCTCCAATCTAGGTGATCAAAAAGGCACTTGAGATCTCCCACTGCATTCATAATACTCTGAAGTTCTCTTTTAATTTTCTTCAATTTCTCCTCTAAAGCAAGCAAACTTCCAACTATTTGTGACATTAATAGAGATGAAGCATGTAAAGAATGATTTATAATAGCATTTAGTACTTCATTTCCATTACCAACATACTGATCATCAACACGGATCATGGGCTCCCATGGTAGTAAAACCTTTTCCAACTTTCATATGGCACTTGAGATTGACTGCAAATGAGAAAAATTGTAGAAGGATGCCCAAGTCCATAAATTTATCCATTCATAGTGATTCCCATCACAAATTTAAATATTATTAAACCTATATCAATAGGTCTTTCCATTTGAATACAGTAGTTTAAAATAGCACTATGCTTGGTGACTCTACTGATCTTCATAGTTGGGAGTAATTTTTCACAAATAAAGAAATGCTATTACTTTGATATTAGACTAAGTGATGATACAGGAAAGCTAATATATCCTTCATCTCGTACTTCCCACATATCACTTTCATCCGTCAGAAAATTATAAATATCTTGCATCAAATCTCGTGTAGGAATGAAATTTACATAATGACAGATTGGAATATTTTCTATCATATATAATTCATTAATTCTCGCATGAGAAAATGGTACAACCTTACCTTGTACGAAGACAAATCCTTGGGAAATTCCATGTAAATTTGCATAGAATTCCTTCACTATAGGTAAAAAGCCTACAGCGGTAGCATAACAAAGAACTTCCCATCGCCTTTGCAGAATGATCTTGCCAACTGGAGCACTTGGATTGATCAACCCATGATTAACAAATCATCTTTCCTTGATCAATATCTTCCTTGCAATAAATTTATTGTATAATATCTGTGAGTTAAAACTAATAAACTTTCTTCAATTGAAAACTCCATACCTTGATGTATTTTTGGAATTGGAAGCCATGGAATCCAAAAATAAAAATTTTCTAGGCATCCTAGGAAGTATTTTAGACTTTAAAAACATCTCCTAGCGGTTATTATGGATTGAATATCCACCAAAGTCTGCTAAAAGTAGCAAAAACTGTCCAACCACTCTCGGCATTTGCGGCGCTCCTGAAGGCCGCTGCCGGCTCTGAGATCCACTTTCTTGGGTGGCGTCGGTGCCCATTTTGGTGGTGTCGGTGCCAATGGCCAAATTTTTGCTACTTTCATTTTTCATTCAATTAAATTCCAACTTTTCTTCCAATACTAGTATTTGACTTAATTTATAAAAAAAGCAATTGTGTAGGATTATTATCTACTAATATATAAGACACTTAATAAACTAAATAGTAATACATAGACATATAAGTATAGGTTTCCTCCCATAAAGCACTTGGTTTAACATCGTCAGCCCGACATACTATTTGCTTAGTTGGGTTGACTTAACATTAAAACTTGTTTAAATTGAGGTATGTGCCCCTCATATTAAAGTTTCAAGTCATGTCCATTAACTTTAAATATCTTTCCAACATTAGGATCTTTAATCACAATAGTTCGATAATGATAGACTTTTTTTTACCGTAAATGGCCCTAACCATCTGGATTTCAGTTTTCCTGGAAATGATCTCAATCTTGTATTATATAATAGAACTTCTTGTCTAGGTTCAAATTTCTTCTTAATAATATTCTGATCATGCCATATTTTCATTTTCTCTTTATAGATTTTTGCATTATCATATGCTTCATTTCTAATCTCTTTAAGTTCATTGAGTTGCAATAATATTTTCTCACCAGCATCTTTTAGATTAAAATTAAATTCCTTAATAGCCCAAAATGCTTTATGCTCTAATTCTACAGGTAAGTGGCATGTTTCCAAATATCAGTTTGTATGGGGACATTCCTATAGGAGTCTTATAAGCAGTTCTATATGCTCATAATATTGTGTCAGGTCTAGCAGACTAATCCAATTTATATGGATTTACAGCCTTTATAAAATGCGCTTAATTTCACAATTTGATATCTCTGCTAGTTCACTAGTATGAGGATGATAAGCAGTAGAGGATCGATGTATAACATCATATTTCTTAATTAATTTTTTGATTCTCTTATTCTTGAAATGAGATCCTTCATCAATAATAATTACTCTCGACATTCCATATCTTGTAAAAATATTTTAAATTAAAAATTTAGAAACACTCTGAGCATCACATCTAGGTACATCAATAGCTTCAATCCATTTGGACATATAATCAACAACAAGTAATATGTATAAGTTTCCAAATGAAGGCATAAATGGTCCCATGAAATCAAATCCCCACACATAAAAAATTTCAACTTCCAATGTGTAATTTACTGGCATTTCATTTCTTCTATAATTATTTCCTACACGTTGACATCTATCATATGTTTTAAAATATTCATTAACATAATTAAAAAATAGTAGGCCAATAAAATTCAGCTTGTAAAATTTTATATGTTTATATGCAGTTCTATTTATATGCAGTTCTATTTATTCTGAAATGTCCTCAAAATTCAGAATCATGGCATCTTTCAATTATCTGTCGAGTTTGTTCATAAAACATACATCTTTTAATAATTAGATCTTTATATTGTTTATATAAATATGGGTCATCCCAAAAATAGTCTTTCGAATCATATATAAACTTATTTAATTGTGAATTTTTTATATAAAGTGGTAGAATATCACTTACAATATAATTCACTATACGGCATACTACGGTACATCCATTTCATACTTATAATTGTTCATCATAGAAATTTCTAAAATTTCATTTGCAAAATTAGTTAATATTTCTATTTTTATTCTAGACAAATGATCAGTTATTTGATTATCATTTCCATTTCTATCAATCACTATAAAATCAAACTCTTGGAATAGAAGTATCCATCTAACTAACCTTGGTTTAACAACATTCTTTTGCGTTAAGTATTTAATAGCAGAATGATCTGTATGAACTATTCATTTAGTTCCAATTAAATAAGGTCTAAATTTATTAAAGACATAAACAATAACTAATAACTCTCTTTCAAATATGATATAATTAATTTGGGCATCATTTAGAGGCTTACTTACTAGCATAATATAATTAAAAACTTTATCATGCCTTTGTCCTGATACAACCCTAATAGCATATGTCCTAACACAGCCCCAATAGCATAATCACTAGCATCTCACATTATTTCAAATGATTTTTCCCAGTCAGGTGATACTATTATAGGTGAAGTGATAATTTTTTTCTTTAATAATTCAAATGCTTTTACGCATTCCTCATTAAATCAAATTTCTTATCTTTTTCTAAAAGTTGGCATAGCGGCTTAGTTATTTTTGAAAATTTTTTTATGTAGCGCCTGTAAAAACCAGCATGTCCTAGAAAACTTCTCACCCATTTAACATTAGTAGGTAGTGATAATTTTTCTATAACTTAGATTTTTGTAGGATCTACCTCCATGCCTTTTTCAGAAATTTTATGCTCAAGTACAATACCTCCTGCAACCATAAATTGACAATTTTCCCTATTTAATACTAAATTGAATTTTTCAAATACTTCCAGAACTTTTTCTAAATTATTATGGCATAATTCATATGAAGTTCTGAATACGGAAAAATTTTCCATAAACACTTACATTCCATGTTCTATAAAATTACTAAAAATTGACATCATAGACATCATACATCTGTACATCTGTGAAATATTGCAGGTGCATTGCATAGTCCAAAAGGCATTCTATAAAAAGCAAATGTTCCATATGGGCTTGTAAACATTGTTTTCTCTAGATCCTCTTGAGCAATTTAAATTTGGTGAAAACCGATATATCCATCTAAAAAGCAATAATGCTTATTCCCAGCCAATCTATCCAATATTTGGTCTAGAAAGGGTAAATGAAAGTGATCTTTTCTGGTGGCCATATTTAATTTTCTATAATCCATGCAAATTCGCCAACCAGTTACTTGTCTTATTGGTATTAGTTCATTTTTCTCATTTTCTTCAACAGTCACTCCTCCTTTTTTCGGTACACAGTGAATTGGGCTTACCCAAGCACTATCTAAAATAGGATTTATATATCCAATATCTAACCATTTTAAACTATCTTTTTAACAACTTCTTTCATTATTTGGTTTAATCTTCTCTTTCATCAACTTCTTTCATTATTTGGTTTAATCTTCTCTAAGGATCAGCTTTAGGTTTATATTGTTCAACTAATAAAATTCTGTGCATATAAAATGAAGGGCTAATTCCTTTAATATCTGCTAATGTCCATCCAAAAGCTTTTTTATACTTTTTTAACATTTATATCAACTTTTACTTCTATTAACTTTTGTTAATTACAGTTGAGTCAAATATGAGGTATAATAATCGGTAATGTAGATGACTTTCCTAAAAAAACATACTTTAAATGGGTAGGTAATATCGTTAATCCAAGTTCCTGTGGTTTAATACTTGAGAGAGTAAAATTTTACTATCGTTTTCCATCAAGTCTAATGTTTCAAATTTGCCCTGAATATAGTCTAAATTTTCTTCTTTAATTTCATCTTCATTCTCAAAAATTTCTCCTTACTTAAATTTATCTTTGAATTTTTTCTTAAACTGTTCATTACTTAGATAATCAACTACTTCCATCTTGAAACATTCATTATCTTTTTCTATTACAGGATATTTCATAGCTTTGGCTATATTGAATTTCACTTCTTGATCATTAACTCTCATTATTAATTCTCCTTTTTGTACATCTATTACAGCTCTTCCTGTTGCAAGAAATGGTCTTCCTAACATAATAGAAATTTCTTTATCTTCCTCCAAATCCAATACTATAAAGTCTACAGGAAAAATAATCTAGTACATCCTCTATCACTCCATTTGGATAAGTTATTGATTGGTAGTTATTGATTGGTTGGTTAGCTAACTGAAGAGTTATAGTAGTAGGGGAAATTTCTCCCAAATCTAAACGTTTAAAAATTGATAAGGGCATAAGATTGATACTCGCTCCTAAAACACATAAAGCTTTTCCATAAAACTTTTCACAAATTGCATAAGATATAGTAAAACTACCAGGATCTTTTAGATTTTCAAGAAGCTTTTTTTGAATAATAGCACTACACTCTTCACTGAGTACAACGATCTCATGATCTGTAAACTTTCTTTTATTATTTAGTACATCCTTCATAAATTTTACAAAACTTAGCATTTGTTATAAAGCTTCAAAAAAAGGGATATTTATCGTTAACTTCTTAAGGATTTCCAAAAAAATTTAAATTGTTTATATTTATTCTTCCGCTTTAGTCTTTGAGGAAACGAATGTGATGGTTTTTCAAAAAGAACTTGTGTTTGTTCATTTTCCTGTTGATCATTTTTCATTTCTTCCTTCTCTTTATTAACTTCAATTTCTCTTTGTATCCTTGTTTCTATTTTTTTTCCACTTCGTAATTGAATTGCTTTAATTTGCTCTTTATTTTAATCTTTTGGATTAACTTCCACAGTACTCGGAAGAATTCTAAAAGGTATCGTACTAAGTGCAGTAACAATATATCCTAATTAATTTTTAGTATTTCTAATAGAAGCCCCTTGATTTTGTATTTAATTTCCCATATTCAACATCACTTCTTCCATCGTCCACTTCTTTTTTTTTAACTTGAGGGTTAGGATTGGAGTTAAATCCTGGAGGATAATAAGAAAAAAAATTAGGATTTCCTTGATTGTTTAGATTTCTAGACGGATTCAACAAATTATTATAAATATTCAAACTAAAATTCGATTGTTTTTTCCATCCAGGGTTAAATAGTTAGAATAGGGATTGTTATTTCATTATTTATAGCATTTAAGGTTTCATAAGATAGTTGAGTATCAATAATCTGTCCTAGTGAATTTACCTCTAATATTAGAGGTATTTGAGAATAGTTTAGTCCTATTTGATCAATCTTTTTAGCAATAGCCGTAATTTGAGATGCCAAAATAGACATTGCATCAGATTCATGAATATTGTCTACTCTTTTAGGATTTACCCTTTCAGAGAGCTATTGAAAATTGTTAGTAACCATTTCTTCAATTAAAGAATATGCTTCATCAAAAGGTTTTGACATTAATGATTCACGTACAGCAGCATCTATAATATATTTTAATGATCCTACTAATCCATTATAAAATCTTTGAATTATTAACCAATCTGGTAAAGCATGGTGTGGACATTTTCTGTGGACATTTTCTAAGAGGACATTTTCTAAGAAGATCCTTAAATCTTTCGTAGGCTTCATATATCGATTCCCCTTCAAGCTGAGAAAAAGATGTAATATCATTTCTAAGCTTAGCGATTTTTGAGGGTGGAAAATATTTAGCCAAGAATTTTTGTGATAGTTCTCCCCAAGTTCTAATAGATCCGGGAGCTATTGAATTTAACCAAGCCTTGGCTTTATCCCTTAATGAAAAAGGAAAAGGTCTAAGTTTTCCCACTACAATGAAATTCTGGTGAAATGAGATGAGAAAAATGTTTATAAAATGTATTGTGCCAATTAGGAGCAATTTTAATTCTTTACTATGATACAATACATACAAAATCATTGGTTAATCTTAGGTTGGCTAGGCTGGGAGGATCCCGCCTCCCACTCTAGAGCTCCCACTTCCCTTCATCTGAAGGCTAACACTCATTTTAGTTTTTAAACGCTAAGACCAAATTTGGGATTTTAGTCTGTCACCTTAAAGATTCTCCAATTCTACACCCAATAAAGAATATTTCTCTATTTATGTGCACTTAATTTCAAGAACAAATTTCTCCTTCATGAAATCAAATGTGATCCTCACTCTATTGTCGAACGCATACTCCCTTTCTTGGATCATATGTTTCACAACATATTTTAACAAATCAATGGGCCAGATTGAAAAGTAAATTAAGTATTCAGTTCAAAAATCATCAATATTTATTTTATATTTTAATTATGGCACATTCATATTATCTCTTCATTTCTCCACATCTCAGAGTAGGAGGAAAGATAGAGGAAACTACTCAAACTTCATGAGAAAGATACGAAAAACCATAAATTTCATATATAAAAGAAAGTTCATACAACACTAAATAAACAAACAAACTTATCTGGAACTCTTTCTCAAAGCAGATCCTTTGTAACTTTTCCTTAGAAATGTAGGATGAAAAACTCTCACTTTCTCCTTCTCCAACACTATTACAAGAAGCTTGACACTAAATCTCAACATAAAAACTCTAAACTATGAGAAAAAATTTACTAATTGACTCCAATATGTGGTGGAATGAAGATAGATTTTGGAAAAGTAGCATGGTGGAATGTTGTAGAGCAAAAAATGAATGTAGAGGAGCCTCTTTTCTGATGAAATTTGGCCCCAAATAAAGCCCAAGGTTGGTTCCCCAAGAGGTGCCTCAAAAAACTCTTAAGAAATCATCCAAATACATCAAACCTTCTAGAAACTGGGTCTGAACTACAATTGGCACCGTCGGCGCTAGTCTGTCGTCGTAGGCGCTGAGTAAAAATCCTTGAGCTTTTGGTTGTTCTGCACCGTCGGTGCTGATCTTGGAGCTTTCGGTGCTGAGTATTTCCTCAAAAATTTCATTCTAACTCCAAATTTCATCCTTTTTTGTTTCCTTTTTGCTTTAAGCCCTAACAAACAGTAACCTGCAAGAAAACATCAAAATACCTTCCATTAAAGTGCAATATCACCATATTAAAGTGTAATATCACCATTAAAGTGTAATATCACCAAAAATAGGTATAAAACATGGGTCTAAAAATGCATTTATTTTCAATGTATCAAGAACCAGCATTGAACCCACTTGTAGAGGAATCATCCATTGAAATTGCTGGGGCCAATGACATCTATTTCTTTTTCGAATAAAATGCTACTTTTGCTCATGAAGGAAACCGTGCAAAAAGGTCTCACAAAATCATGATGGTCTATATGTGGGGGAATGCAGTCACCTTCATCGTATATATTGATGATACGACTGTTGGGAATATAGTCAGCTGAAAGAATGCTCCATTAGACCATTCTTGTGATCATCCATTTTCTCATGGGAGGTAGCGAGTCCACCTCATTGTATCTCAAAATCTCTTGGGAATTTCCTTGTCTGTCCTGGGCCAAATTATAACAACAACCACATTGTAAACAACCACATTGTATGGTAATTCACATTGTATGGTAATTCTGCCTTTTCCATGCATCCATTTTTGTGGCTCAGAATAGGTTCTTTCCATTAGAAGGCCTGATCGACTCCTATCTCTTAGATCAACAATGCAGTCGAGAATACTTCTTTCATTGCTTTTGGAGAAGACTCTGCTATACAGTTCCAAGCCTTCCAGTATATTAATGAACCTTCCTTGAACATCTTCATAGGATTCAAATTCCCTATTGTTCACTTTACTAATTTTGTAGTATTCTGTTGTGGTGATGATCAGTGGCTCTCGAGGATGCTCCCTCATTTCATTATCAGCATGAATCCAGGCTGGTGATGTCTCTATCTCCAGCGAGATATAGGGCGCTGTCGGCGGGCTCTATTAAATTTGTCCAAATCTCATATTTTTGCGATTTTGATCAATTCTAAGCCTAAACGACATCCGTTTAATCTTTATAAACATAATTTTAAATAGTTAAATGATGTACTTAACACACACAGACTTTTGCAAAACAAAACATCACATTTATATATAAATTCCAAGAGATACAATAAAAGTTACATAACACACCTTATCTCACCCTCCCTCCCTCTCACATATCTTTCCTCTCTCTTTCTCTCTCACTTGCTCTCTCTCTCTCTCTCTCTTTTCTTACTCTAACATACTCTCTCTTATATTTCACTCATGATGGTCTGTATGAACTTTCTTTTATATATGAAATTTGTGTTTTGTTATTTCTTTCCCATGAAGTCTGAGTAGTTCCCTCTATCTTTCTCCCTACTCTGAGATATGGTGAAATGAAGAGATAATATGGATGTGCCAACATTAAAATTTAAAATAAATTATGATGATTTTTAAACTTCAAACTTAATTTACCTTTTGATATGGCCAATTGAATTGTTAAAATGTGTTGTGAAACATATGATCTGAGAAATGGAGTATGAGTTCTACAACAGAGTGAGGATCACACTTGATTCCATGGAGGAGAACATCATTCATGGAATTAAGTGCAAATAAATAGGAAAATATTCTTTAGTGAGTGTAGAATTGGAGAACCTTTAGGGTGACAGACTAAAATCTTCAATTCAGCCTTATTGTTTAAAAACATAAGCGAGAGCTAGCCTTCAGGTGAAGGGAAGTGGGTGCTCAGGAGTGGGAGCCAGTATCCTCCTAGCCTAGCCATAGATTTAGGGACTAAATACTGAGATTAGCCAATGATTTTCTATGCACTGTATCAGGGTAGAGAATTAAAATTGCTCTTATTTAGCACAATACATATTATGACATTTATCTCATCTCATTTTACCATAGCTTCATTGTAGTGGGAAGGATGCTTTTTCACATAAAAATATTCGTTACATAAACATAGTTAATAGATTAGTATTTAATATTTTAAACTTTGCATTTTTGATATGATAATAGTTTAGAAATTTAATTTTGATTACATCTCAACAATTGAAATTAGTGACAGTGATTTCAATTTACTTTATGTGAATTTCCTAGCAAATTAATTATTTCCAATTTGAACCTTCCCCGTGAGATTGATATTGGGGGCTTAAAAAGAATGTTCATTATTATTTGATAACGATATGTATACTTGCATAGAATCTGAATATTAATTGATTATATTTATTTAAATTTTACACAATCTATCGCAACGAAAAAATCAGATCAACCCACTAGTTGTAGGCTAAGGTCTAGCCAAGACCAGTACATGAAGGACCCAAAGTAGAGGATTCCATTGGTCTATAGCTCAAATAGGGTGGTTGGCTCTCCTAGTTTACCTAAATGCCCAACCTAAGCTTGTACCCCCCCAAATCTACCAAAATTACCAAAATACCCTTAATGGCCCACCAAAATACCCTTAATACCAAAATACCCTTAATGGCCCAAATTTTCCCAAAACCCTCAAAATCATTTTAAATGTCCCCAAAATCAATTTGAACCCTTCAATTGAACTCAATTTGACCAATTTAATCACTTTAACTATAACACCCAAATTGTCCCTAAAGGCACAATTTCTCAAAATTCACCCCAAATGTCCCATAATTTCACCCCAATTTTCCTTAATTTCAATTATAATCTCAAATTCATCATTCTTATGATTATTTCAAACCAAATCCAAGTCCAATTGACCCACATTTGAGTCCAATTTTAACCCAAAACAAAAAGATCCAATTTAGCCCAAAATCAAAATCCTACTAAATTGAACCCCCCAAATCTTTCCAATTACCCCAATTATGCATCCTAAACTCTTTGAAACATATCTACACATCAAATTGAGGCCTCAATTGACCTTTCTTGAGCCTCAACTTTACTCAATTTCAACCCAAATCTAGAATCACCAAATTTGCCCAAATTTAGCCATGTGCCCAAATTCTACCAAATTGAATGCCCTAACCCAAAAAATTGACACCCACTAGATGTTGAGAATTCTTCATGAAAGTCCCCTAGACAATTTTGAGCCATCCATTAGGACCTAGATCAATCCTAGCCCAACCTAAGTGCAAGTCTAACCCAACATACCTAAATTCATCAAATGTTCAAATTCCATCAAATTGACCCTCCAAATCAACTTAAAATTACTCCAAATATTTTATAATTTTTTTTGTGACAATTATCCACACCGAATTTCTCAATCAATTGAGTCCAATATCATGGCTAGCCCAAACCTAACATTAAGAAAATTTGACCCAAATTGAACCCCTTCACCAAAATTGACTTAGCTATACCAAAGTGACCAAATTAATGTCACCACAACCACTATTTGGACTTTATTGACCAGCGTAAACCCACCTAAACCACCTAGGTGAGCTATGGATCGATTGTCCCTTGATTTAAGGGATTTTAACCATATTTAGCCTTATTTTGAAAATACTTTGCCGACATCACTTGCAATTAGGAGTAAATCATAATTAACCCTCCCTTGACCTCCTTGAGGCAAGAAGTCACCATACCCTGGCTAGCCACCACCTCACTCGCCAAAAACAGCCAGCCCAAAGGTGCCCCCATTGGCCAAAGCCCAAAATTAAACCTCCCGAAGCTGACCAAGTCTAATTTGTCACTATAGCTCTTCATCCTACCACCTAAGCATTGTCTTGCACCCATTGTCAAGCCCAGAGCTCCGACAGGTAGCCATGGCTATAAGTTAACCCCTTCATGACCAAGAAAGAGTGAGCCAAAATCCTTCGGGAAACTCTGCCAAAATCTCATCAGAGCCTCTCCAAACCATCCTAGGTGCAATCCCCCTGCCCGCAGCTACTCACAACCAACAATTAGGGTCAATTTCATCACTAAAATTTGCCCTAAAGCTATTATAGATTTATCCACTCCACCACAATGCACCAAATTCAATTGAACTTGCACACGCCATCCACAGAGTGAGAGAATTTGATTCCACACTAAAGCTCCATCACAAAGATCCCCTAACATAGCTCTATACCAACACCTGAAATCTAATTTGATTGAAATCATATCTCGGTAGTTCACCAGGGCCTAGGACTTCATCTGAAGGTTCCTTGGATCCAATCAAAGCTACCACAACCATCTTATTGAGGCCTCCCCTCTCAGACAAATATACTGAGCCTCAACCTTAATCCGAGATCATTTTGATTCTTCATGTGTAATGGCTTGATTTCATGCTTGATTAAACCATATAGATATACTCGTCTTGAGTAGATGAAGGTTTAGAAACAAACCCCATGTGATTTGGTTGAGTCTAAATAAAGAACTTAAGGTTTTAATGTGAATGGTTTTCAGGTTAAGTCATTTGGGTACGATAACGAGGAGTCTTCTGAACTCGTGTTTATTTGATAGATGGAGGAGAACAAGCCGCACAAAGATATGATGCATAAAGCATGGGCTGCATGATAGCTAAGGTGGATGGCACTGTCAAATGGTGGAGCTCCACGTGTGAGTTCAAAACTGCTGTAGGATGAGTTGGCGCTGAGTGTTTAAGTAGAAAAATATGGATTTTTTTTGGATTTATTTAAATTCCTTAACTTCAAAAATTTATATCTTTCTCTAGAAAAATGACAAAAAATAAAAGAAAAATACCCTCTTGCTTAGTGAACAGAGGAGAATAATGTGGACTAAAATAATGTGGACTAAAAATAAAATTAATGTGGACTAAAAATAAAATTTATTTTCTTACTCACTGATTTTTAATGAATTAAATACTCTTTGGAGTAGTTTAATTCATTATGCTCAAGCAAAGCTCACCATGTCTTGATATTCTTAAGGTTGATTCCTTATGCTAGGGGGGATATTCTTTGATTTTTCCAAGGTCAAAGAGTCTCTAGGCTTCAAACCATAATTTTCAAACTAAGGTGGCTATTTTGGCATATTTTAATTATATAAATTAAAATATTACTTTAAAAATTATGTGATTAATTTTATTAGGTTTCTTGTGGTCAGAGAAACTTAGGAAAAAATATATGATGATTTGAATCATTTTGTACATTTTTGTAGTTAATTAAATTCATAAATCTTTCTTTAATTTGTGTAAATTAGATACTAATAAAAATTTGACAAAATCAATTCCACAATGTGTATAAAAGTCATGTATACTGACTGTAAAAATTTAAAAATTATTTGTTTAAGTTTGAGTATTATAGCTGATATTTCAAGAAATATTGTATTTTTATATAAAAAAACTATATTAAACTAAATATATTTGGGAAAATTATGAAAAGTAGTTTTCTGAGTTCCTTGTAACCAAGAGCACTTAGGAAAAAGTAAACTTATTTTTGAGAAATTACTTGATTTTCTAGCTTTATTTTGAATTTAAAATAATTAAAAATCCCAAAAATACCAAAATAATTTAAAATGTGCTAAATGGTCTCCTATCACTATGGACTCATTAAAATATTTTTCCTAACTTTTCCTTGTCAAAAATAAATTTTAAAACCCTAAAAATACATTTTTTCTTTATTTTTCTCATTAAAATAATTATAATAAATAAATTGGAAAACATAAAAATACAAAATTTGGTTCTCTGAGTCTTTTGAGCTTAGAGAAGTTTAATAAGAAAATAAAAAATGATTTTTGTAATTAAAACATTATTTTTAATTAATTAAATCATGGAAATTTGTTAATAATCAAATGATAATAAAAATAATTTAATTCAAAAAAAATCATGAAATTTTGTCTCAGTGTTTCTCTGACTTAAGGGGACCTCTAGTAATTTTCTCATTAATAAAAAAAAATTATTTTTGATAGTTAAGTAAAATCAACTTTGAAAATACTAGTTTCTAAATTTAAATAATTATTTAAATTAAATTAAATTTTAAAAACCCAATTTTTCTCCTCTAATGTTTTAGTTGACCCATGGATATGACACTCAAAAAATTTTTAAAGTCATTTGAATTTTGATTAATGAGTTTTGAGGTGGAGAGCCCCAAAGGGAGAAGGGTATCTATAGATTTTGATGCCTTAATCAAAATTTCAGATTAATTAAAGGGAAATGGGTAATTTTGGCTCTAATGAACATGTTTAGATGATTGAAATACAATGGGATTAAAAGGTAGAAACTCAATTGCCACCTTTTCTATAATATGAATAAAAAATCCTAACCTCCCTAATCATCAAGACTTGGAAGTCAATTAAGATGAAATGATTCTTTAGTGATAGGCTCAAGTTAGAAAGATGATTATTTACTTATCTTAGGCCTAAAATTTGTGATAATGTGAAGAATATATGTCACTTAAACCAAAATTTTAACTTCCATCAATTTCCCCCATTATGATTATTAAGGTCTTAGTAGTTACCTAGGCTCGATGTCTAAACTCGATTGATTGGATATAGAATATAATATGATTGGTGATTAACATTTTTAAATACTACAAGCCTGAATTTAATTGTAGGCACCATATTCTTTTATGACTCAAACCTGCCTTAAGGGCACCCACCACATAACTCTTAAATAAAGTATCAATTGATTAA
This sequence comes from Phalaenopsis equestris, assembly GCF_001263595.1. Taxonomy (NCBI): domain Eukaryota; kingdom Viridiplantae; phylum Streptophyta; class Magnoliopsida; order Asparagales; family Orchidaceae; genus Phalaenopsis; species Phalaenopsis equestris. Next base: position 267,922 of record NW_018238194.1, on the reverse strand, counting down.
CGGAGTGTCCTAGTCATGGGATACATAGAACATCAAGTTTCCTTGAGCAATGGGAGACCTTAGCTTAACCTTAAATGATTAATAGAACAATATCATAAGTTATAAATGAACTCAACATCCAAAGTGATTCAGGGTCATGCACTGGGCCCTTCAGAATCTCTTGAATATTTTGAAGGGCAAATTGATCTTGCTATATTTTGTCCTAAAATTATCTACTAAGATCTTCTAAGACTCAACAAAGTCATAACTTGGGGTTTTGATACTTATACCTTCATCTACTCCTGCAATTTGAATTCCTTACAAAATTATATACATGTTTTCAAAGCTAACCTTTCAGGTGGAGGAGCGAGAAAAATCAACAGGTACACTTTTAATTTATTACATTTAATTTTTTGTACCTCTTATTTCTTGTTTGTATGTTTAAAGTCACCCTGCATGTCAAAACTGAAACCAAAACTAAAACTAAAATTTAAACAAGATAAAATTCACCGCCACAATAGTCAAAATATAAGACAACTCAAAATTTAATCACAAATAAAAGAACAAAACAAGAATTGCAACTAAATTAAGATGTCTCTATCGGATGATCGAGAATCCCTTGGAGGAGGTAACCTATGGTTGCTAACGAGCTTTATTAAGGTCTAAGTGAAAGTATGGAGCACATTAAAATGAGTTTAGTAAATTCATTTGGACTAAGTGAATATGAAAGAAAATAGTGGTGCCACAACAAGAGAACCGTAGAATTCTAACCAGTATCGCTCTAGTCAACTTTAACATTTCTCATAACATTTAAATAATGATGATCTTAAGAAACATTTGATTTGATATCATGACTTGACACATAAGAAAACTTAAACTCTCCATGACGAGGAACTTTGAGCTAGCATTGTGGGTAGCACGACCATCTTCATTAGCAAAACATGTCTACACTAGCTAAACCATTCATTAGAATTAAACAACCAAGCCATAGAATTTTGAGGTTGTCCGCCTAGTGCGTCATAAATCCTCAACATTTCTTAAGGCCTTTGTTTAACTCTGTTATACAATATAAGACTTAACTCGTTTTAGGATTCTGAGGTTGTCGTTCATCACGACCTAAATCATCACATCTTCCAGGCTATTTGTGTGATCTTTTCACACGAATCTAAGCCCTAATTAATAAAATTGTCAGGATGAAACATTTAAATATTTCTCCTCTAAATTGAAGCCAAACCATAGGGTAAACTGGGAAGTCACCGAGGTTCTCCTCAGGATCCATGACACCCCGTAGCTCTTCTTCCTTTGGAATCCAAAATAATATGTTCCAAATTTGAGTCATTCTCCTTTCACACATTTTGTCCGATTTCATTGAGAAGTCCTATTCTATTGACCTCTCTGAAGACAATATACCCTGACTTTTATCGAGAGTTTTCTTAGGTAATTTCAGTTGTGTAATATGTAATTAACTGTAAGGGCTTGCCTTTATACGAAACCTTTATTAACCCAGATTAATATAAATCGTATTTAATTTTTCATATTAAATAGGGGAGTTTGTTGGCTTACAAATAAAAATAGTTTCACTGTCAAAATGAATGTCATACATTTCTTAGTTTATTTGATTTAGCCTTGGCAACAACTTTATATATGCTTAAAAATACCAGGATTTAATACTGCTTTTAGAAGATTTAATGCCTCAGCAACGACCTCAATAACTTGACAACAGTTATAGATTCGATAAAGATGTATATATAAAATATTCAATAATAGTAAAGTCATATTTATCTATGCAAGTATACGTATCGCTCAAGTAATACAAGGCTCTGATGGAGTCCTAGATATCGATCCCACAGGGAGAAATATTAGAGGCTACGAACTAAGATTTTAGAAAATAAATACTTAATCACAACAATATAGTTCAAATTGCTTATCTATCATTAATAGGCAATTGGAATAAATATATAATTTTAATAACTCTTAAATAAGTGATTCTACTAATAAAGTTTCTAATGTGAAGTTCAATATATAGAAAGCATCCTTCTCCTTGTCAAGAAATTAAAGTAAATGAATAAAGTGAATCAGTTCAAATTGGATTGTGTCAAATAGAAGCATACATATTCCTTACCCTTTGGTCCAAGCATAAAGAACATTGACCAATCTTATGCTTGGTTAATGAATCTGCGGCTAGAATGAGAGGATATTGGCTCTAACTTTAGAGCTCCCACGTTCCCCTAGCCTGAGGGCTAACATCTTCACTTTAGCACCCAAATCATAGGATCAAATTGAAGATTTTAGTCTTTCACTCTAAGATCTCCAATTCTACGCTCGATAATTTCACTTCCCTATTTATTTGCAACCAACATCCAAGGACTTTGACCTCCCTGAAATTTGGATGTAATCTTCACTTTAGTTGTAAAACTCAACATATTTTAACAAATCAATTGACCAGATTGAAAGTAAATTAAGATCAAAGTGAAAAGATCATCACAACTTTTTTAATATTTTCAAGGTTCAACCAATTCAAATTACCATTTCACAAAATCTTAAGACAAGGAGAAAGACAGAGAAAATTACTCAGAACTCATGGGGAAGATACAACAAAACTCAAAATTTATATATAAAAGCAAAGTCATACAAACTACAGCAAGTAAATAAAACTTATCTCTAATTCCTCCCCAAGCAAACTCCTCAAAGATCCTCTGAATCTCTTCCTTTCTTTACAACACACAAAATTCTTCTTCAAAGCGGCAAGGAGGAAGAAATCTCTCACTTTCTCTCCACTCTTACAATCTCTCGAAGAATTCCTCACAATCTAACCCTAAATTAAACTCTCTACACACTACTAGAACCTCTTGGATGTTGTTTCCCCCTTCTCAATTTTTGGCCAAAATCTTCTTTTAAAGTTGTAGAAGAGTTTTCCCAAGAGTTGCCTAAGCATCCCTTCAAAAATCTTTCACATTCAGTGCACTTGTTGAGTTAACCGCCGATCACACAGTCGGCGGGCTCGAGGGCGCGGTCGGCAGGCCTTCTAAAATATTCGATCTGGTCTCTCGGGAAAATCTCACCGTCGGTGTTCTAGTTCAAATCTTCATATTTTTGTCCAAATCTTCATAAATTCGCTCCTTTTTGCATCTTTTTGCTGTTCAATTCTTCACATTTTGGTCTTTTTCGCTCCAAATTCGCTCCTTTTTGCATCTTTTTATTCATATGACCATAATTCATCATACCTGCAACAAAACATCAAAAGTACCTTTCTTTAAAGTGTAATATCATCAAAATCAGTGTAAAATAGGTATGAAAATCTCAACATATTTTTCTTTGGTCAAGCCTCACCCTCAAGTCTTGTGTTTATCTTTCAAGATAGATACATAACTTGAGGTCTAGTTCACTTTCATCTAAACTTTGAAATATATGGGATCAGTTAGATTTCATATTTTTCTAAAAACTATATATACATATGTAAATTAAAATGGCTTTTAGAAGCGAGGGACAGGATTCCAATTCCGGCTGTTGACAGCTTCTCACAGACAACCCCCAACAAACAAAAAAGTGTCGAACACACATAAGGTTGATGCTTGCACCAAAATCACATAAAGCTTCACATAAATTTATCTTCCATTACACATGGAATTGTAAACCTACCAAGACCTTTAAGCATTTTAGGAATCTTTTTCTGAATTATAGTGTTGCACTCCTCTCTAAGTGCAACAGTTTCATTTTCTTCAAACATCATTTTCCTTTTAAGAATATCCTTTATAAAGTTCACATATCTTGAAATATGTTCCAAAGCTTAAGTAAATGGAATATTAATTTTAAGCGTCTTAAAAATTTTCATAAATTTTGAAAATTATTTATCCAACTTTTATTGTCGGAGCCTCTGAGGGAATGGAGGTGTTGGTTTTTCCAAGTCAACTTTAAGTGGAGAAATAGGTCTCTCTAAACCTTTGGAAGCATCCTCTTTTGGTTCTTCAATCTCTTCTCTCTTTACTACAATCTCTTATTTAACTCTACCATCCAATTCTCTTCCGCTTATAAGTTGAACGGCTTTTACTTGCTCTTTATTCTGGTCTTTAGAATTTACTTCTGCAGTACTAGGAAGTGTTCTTTGGGATCTATTACTTAATGAATTTGCTATTTGTCCCAACTAATTAAGAATATTTCTAATTATAGCTCCTTGACTTTATTTATGATTTCCCGTTTGTAGCACCACTTCTTCTATAAATAACTTCTTCTCCTTAAATTGTGAACTACTATTAAAACTTGGAGGATAAGTTGGTCTATAATTAATGTTTCCTTAGTTTTTTCAGTTTCACAATGGGTTTACTTATATGTTTTCCCATTGCTGATTATTACCACTCGAAGTACCACTCGAAGTAACCACTCGAAGTATTATTCCAGTTAAAGTTGGGATAGTTCTTCCAACCTAAGTTATAATAATTTGAATATGGGTTATTCTGCTTGTTATTTATGACATTTAAGGTTTCTAATGATGCTTTAGAATCTACTATTTGGCCTAATAAATTCTAACTTCCTTGAAATTGTAGCAACTTGATTTGCTAACATGGAAAAAGCATCAATTTCATTAAAAATGGCTACTTTCTTAAGATTTACCCTTTCACAATGCCATTGAAAAATATTTGTAGTCATTTCTTCAATTAAAGCATAAACATCATTAAATGGTTTTGACATTAATGAACTACCAGCAGTGGCATCCATAATAAATATAAGAGATCCAGCTAATCCATTATAAAATGTTTGTATTATTAACCAATCTAGTATAACATGGTGTGGATACATTTTTATGAGTTTTTTAAATCATTCTCAAGCTTCATAAATAGATTCTCCTTCAAACTGGCAAAAAGATGTAATATATTTTTTGAGCTTTGCAGTTTTTGATGTGAAAAATATTTACCAAGGAATTTCTGCTCTAAATCACCCCAAGTTCTGATAGAGCCTGGTGATAACGAATGTAACCATATCTTATCTTTTTCCCTCAGTGAGAAAAGAAATACTCTAAGTGTTATAGCATAATCTCATACACCATCATATTTAAATGTAGCACACAATTCTAGAAAATTGGGAATATGTAAATTTGGATCTTCAGTTGGTGCTCCCCCAAATCGATTGTTTGATACCTTTTAGATAAAAGCGGATTTAAGCTTAAATGAACTAGGCACTACTATGGGTTTTTGAATCCTATAATGAAGTTAATTTACCATAGGGTTTGTATAATCTCTTAAAGTTCTAAACTCTTCAGCATTTTAATTATTTTGATTTGCCATTTTTTGAAAATTTTTAATAATTTTTAATTATTTATTTTTTTCTAATAGTTTTTTTGAATTCAGAATAGTAAGGAACAAGTCTTGTGGAATCTAAATTAAGCATACATTACTATAAAACACATAAAATAAAAATAAAAATAACAATAAAAATAAAAATAAGAACACACAAATAAAATCTTAATATAAAAACAACACTACAATATTCCTATGATAAATCTTAAAGTTTAAATAAGTCTTGTAAAAATAGAAATTTTTGCTTTCTAAGAACTTCTTTTTTTTTGAATATTTTTATATTTAATAAATCTTCTTTTCCCGACAACGGCACCAAAAACTTGATCTTGACTTTCCATATAAATATGAAATGTGATGTATGTGATTATATGCTTAATTTCCATAATAATTATTCTTAGTTAGTAACAAAGTCAAAAACTTGACCCAAAGCAAAAGCTAGGTAAGTTTTTCACTATGAAACAAATAAGAATACAGTTATAAGATTTAAATTTGAGATACTACACAAGTATACATATCGTTATCAAGTAATATAGGAGTTTTTTATTAAGCCCCGAACATTGAACCCATGGGAGAGACTGCAATATGCACTTTTTCACTATGAAACAAATAAGAATACAGTTATAAGATTTAAATTTGAGATACTACACAAGTATACATATCGTTATCAAGTAATATAGGAGTTTTTTATTAAGCCCCGAACATTGAACCCATGGGAGAGACTGCAATATGCACTTTAAAAAAACTAGAAAGTTTAGATGACAAAAATCTACTTAGCAAAATATTCTTACTTAAACTTAAGATGTTATAATAGGGATGAAAATTTGATACTTTTTGTAAGTTTTGGTTTATGAAAATAAAATAAGAAACTAATTAACTTAACTAAATATTTGCAAGATGAAGGCAATATAAGTAATTTTTTTTCCTTATCATGAATGAGTAATAAGTAAAATAATTATGTTTTGGAAGTATGTTAAATGTGTTGTGCCAAATAGGAGTAATAATATTCTTTACCCTTACTAGGGATTTACTAGGTCTTTACCCTTACTAGGGATGCTATAAAGAACATTGGCTAATCTATAGTTTGAATAGCCTTGAAGACCGGTTAGGTAAGGAAGATACTAGCACCCACTCTAGACTTCCCTCTTCTCCCTCTACCTAGGGGTAAAATCTCACATCAAAACCTAAAACTATAATTCAAATTAGGGGCATTAGCCTATCACTCTAAAGTCTTGTAATTCTACTCCCTTAAAAAGTTTATTTCTCTATATATTTGCACTCAACCCCATGAACTACATGATCATCTATGAAATCAATTTGTGATTTTAATCATATGTTATCTAAGACAATTTCATCTCAGATCTTACATTTTCTCACAATAGGTATTAACATCTTTATTGGCCAAATCAAGAAGTAAATGAAGTGCAAGGTTTCAAATCATCACAACTTCTTCCAAGATTAAAGTCTAATACTTCACACAACTTCCTTTTGATTCATAATTACTTATCATTTTAAGGCAAGAGATAAAGAAAACTACTCAGAATCCATGAAGAAAACACAACCACACATGAGTTTAAAAGTACAAATCATGCACACAAACAAGAACTCTAAATTAAAACCATTTGTAGTCACAAAGATAAACACTTATCTCAAATCCTTTCCTATAAATATCTTGAAGTTCCTTTAATTTCTCTTCAGTCATAATACAAATTAACACTAAAAAAAATGGTAAGTGGCGGTTGTTACTTAGATGAATGATGGTTGTGGATGTCTAATGACTAGCCTCTTCCTTTGATGATCCAAGTCTTCTTTAATAAAAATCCAAAAGGTGCCTTGGTGTCACATCAAAGTGTGTCTCCATTCAATGGGCCTTCTAGAAGTTCCTCCTTTCAAAAGCCAATTTAATGAATTTTCATGCCCATGGATTATTTCCCACATTTTTACCATGGGTTGATTTCCCACATTTTTACCATACATTTTTACCATGGGTTGCTTCAAAAACCTCTTCAAAAATTCATCTAAATTCAACGAATCATCAAATAACTACTTTTGGCACTTAAGCGTGGGGCACCTGGAGCTTAGGCGCGTCTCTCTGGCTCATAGACGCCAGTGCTGGGCGCCCTAGTTCATTTCGGCACATTCATCATTTTTGCTCCAAATTTGAAACTTTTTCACTCCTTTTAGCATTTTTCATCCATTTGATTGTACCTGAAACATTAACACACAAATAACTTTCATTAAAGCTTAATATCTCAAATATAGGTATAAAAATGTGTATAAAAATACTATATATTTTAAGTGTGCCAAAATCCCCGAACATAAAATATTACTTGTCCTCAAGTGACCTTTCAATCTTTAAAAACTAAAGAAGTAGATGATGTATATGAGTTTCTGTAGGAGTTACTAAAATTTTGGTGTAGAATTATGGTAGTCCAATTTGAAAAAAATAATAGTAAATGAGACCAACTTAGAGTTTATAAATTATACCATAACTAAGAAAGAGTTATTAACAATAGTATAGGATTTTGATAAACTTAGATCATATTTAATTGGAAGATCATATTTAATTGGAACAGATCATTCTGTGGGAACAAAATGTGTTGTTCGTACATATCATTCTGCTATTAAATATTTAATGAAAAAAAAGACTGCAAAACAAAGACTCGTAAGAAGGATTCTTCTTATGTAAGAATTTGACTTTAAAATAGTAGATAGAAAGGAAGCTGATAATCAAATTGTTGATCATCTGTCCATGTTTGAATTAGATAAACCACTCTACTTTGAAAAGTAAATTAATAAACAGTTTCCAGATGAAGAATTTTTAATATTAATGTGTGGTGTGTTCTATGGTATGTCGACATTGTAAACTTTATTGTCAGTGATATTATACCATATGGTCTGACATACCAATAGAAAAGGAAGTTTTTATCTGAAACTGAGACTTATTTTTTGGGATGAACCATTTTTATATAAACAAAGAAAGGATCTAATTATTAAAAGATGTGTGCCTTTAAAAGAAACTTATGAAATAATCCAAAGATGTCGTAATTCTAATTTTTGGGGACATTTTGGTGTTGATAAAACAACATACAAAATTTTGCAATTTGGCTTTTATTGGTCTACAATCTTTAGAGTTGTTAATGCATGTATCAAAACTTATGATCAGTGTCAACGTGTAGGCAATTATTCTAGGAGAAACGAGCAGCCTCTCGAGTATGTATTGGAAGTTGAAATATTTGTGTTTCAGATTACATTTCATGGGACAAATTTTACCATCTTTCAGAAATTTATATATATTGATAGCAATAGTCTATGTATCCAAATGAATATATGTTGTTGATTTACCTCGATGTGATGCTCAAAGTGTTGCAAGGTTTTTAAGAATGAACATATTTTACAGATTTGGGATGCCGAGAGTGATCATAACTTGCGGAGGAAGTCATTTTAGAAATACAATAGTTGAGAAATTATTAAAAAAATATCATATTAATCATCAAATTGCTACTATTTATCATACTCAAATAAGTGGTTGGGCTAATTTATCCACTCGTAAAATTAAAAGAATTTTGGAAAAACCTATGAATCCAACAAATGTAAATTTTTTGTCAAACATGATTATAGCTCATGGACTTATAGGTTTATATATAGATCTCCTATAGGAATGTCCCCATGTAGACTAATATTTGGGAAAACTTGTCATTTACCAGTTGAAATTGAGCATAAATCATATTGGGCTAGTAAGGAATTCAATTATAATGTAAAGGATGCTGATGAAAAAAGACTATTACAATTAAATTAGCTTGAAGAGATAAGAAATTGAATCTTTTGAGAGTGATAAAATTTATAAAGAATAAATAAAGTTGTAGCATGATCAGAGGATTCTTATTAAGAATTTTGAGTCAAGGCAACAAGTTTTGCTATATAATGCAAGATTAAGATTATTTTTAGGAAAACTTAAGTCCAAGTAGATGTGCCCATTTATTGTGATAAAAGTTTATCCCTATGCAGCTGTGGATATCAAAGATCATAAAACTGAGAAAATATTCAAAATGAATGGTCACAGACTGAAACTCTATTATTTAGGGAATCAATATATATTAAATGATCATATGTGGCTGGGTCAACCACAATAGGCACCGGTTACGTCGGGCTAACGATGTTAAACCAAGCGCTTTGTGGGAGGCAACCCATAGTTATCAATGTGTTTTTGTATTAAATGTTTTATTATTATGTTTAATTAAGAAAGTGTGGAATTATTTTTAATATATAATAATTTAGCGATGATTCTATTACCTTAATTGATGACTTAGACATGTTAAAATATATATTTGGATGTTAAGCAAACCTGTGCTAAATTAAGCACCAGAGCTTAAGCGCCAACATTTGGTTCTAAAACGCGGAAGTTAATAAAATCTGCATAATTATGTTTTTATAAGGATTAAACATGATTTAGTGGATTTAAACATGTTTTAGTGGTTTGTGAACGTGTGTAGTGGGTCTAGGCTTCATCTAAAGCCTATAAATAGTATGGAATGAAGAGAATTCTCACCCCACTTCAAATTTTCATCCGAAAGTTTAAGTCAAGAGAGAACTTACAAAAAATGTCTTCTTAAGAGATTGAAATTAAAAAAAAAAGAAGAAGCCTAAGAAAGAATTTGTTAGTCAAAGTGCGCAAGAGTTATACACCAGATTCTTAGCCATTAGTATAGAAGAAATAACAGAGAAGATCATAAAAATGGAGGTTGATGTGGCTTCAATCAAAGCAAAAGTGAATGAGACTAATGCACATTGGGAGCATATCAAATAGCAACTTAAAACGCAATTTATCCATTCAATTTTTTCAAAGAAGCGGACAAGATGATTTACTTAATAAATAAATGGATTAAAGAAGACTCAACTAGAGTTATTCACCACTGCCCCTTCTATAAAATTTATATTCTAAATGCCACAAGAGAATCAAATCAAAGGACGAATTATGTTCCCCTAGAAGGAATATGTGATTAAGTTATACAGTCTTGTTGTTTTTTTTATGTTAGTGTTTAATTGTTTAGGTGTCATGTTGTTAGTGCTAAGTTTGTTTTAGGTGTTTTTATGTTAAGTTTGTTTAGCATTTAAAGTATGTGTCTATGAGTTATCTCATCCAAGACTCTTTGGATTGAGAAGTTATGTTTCACAAGTTTTTGTATTTGTTTGTGAATTTATGAAGAATTTGTTTGTGTGTAAAATTTTATGTTCTTTTATGTTGAATAAAATTTATAAAAATAGGTGAATTTTAAGAAAGTGGATAATTGAAGGGGAAGAAAATAGTTATTAAGATTTATAAGACCATTTTGGGGTGGTTTACTTTGGATAGATGTGCATTTCAATTAAGTGCCAATATCAAAATATCACAATTTTGTGTTCTTTGATATTACTTTGAAAATATCAAAATTTGTGCACTAGAGCCTAAGCGCCAAAACCCCACGCTTAAGTGTTGGTTACCTGAGCAGTAGGCATCTTAGCGCCAAACCATACACACTTAAGAGCTGGTTCACTTAAATCACTTCACAAAGGTTAAAAGAGAAAATTTGAACCGAAAAAAGCCATTTAAGCCCCAATTGTCACCTTCTTCCTCTAGATTTTACAATTTTAGGACTTATGCCTTCTTAAAAGTGAAGATTTTCTTGGTGGAATTCAATCAAATTTGCTAGATTTCATCTTTTGAAGGTGAGAGCTTCACTTCTATGTAAATATTTTTTATTCTCAACGTATATTTTGAGTACATTTGAGATTTGTCCGAAAATCACTATTCATGGTGAAAATTTAAGAAAATTCAATGTAAAAAAACATGGAAATGATGGTTAAGTTTAGTGATTTGGACTTGAGATCAGGATATATTGTGAATTTTATGTGATTTTTAGAAATGACACCAAATATGAAAAGGAGCAAGGGGAAGTCCAACTTTGATTCCAGTAAATTTGTTAGTTTGAAAGCTCAGGACAAATATATAGAACCGATGCAATCAAGAAAGTTGATTCCTGAGTGGTGTTTCAAAAATTAGGGTGGAGAAGTTGAAGATTTAATAGTTTTCCGACAGTGAGAATGATTTTGTTTTTTTTCTGTTGTAGCGGTAATTTCTTTGGTTTGAGAATTCTATGTTAATTTCCCTGAGGTAGAGGAACGTCAAGTTAGGGTTAGAGAAAATTAGTTGCTTTTTCCCCTGAGGTAATAAATTCATTACCAGCTTCCCCCACGTGTATTGTGTTTTTATTCAAAATATAATCCAACTGAGGAGGATTTAGATGAGATTATATCTTCATTGAATGTGGGAAGAGGATTATGGAAAATAACAAATGAAAGAAAGTAAATTTCTCTACGTTAAAGCTTGATGCCATGGTACAAGCGTGACAATAATTTATTTCAGCTATTTTACTCCCTAAAAATCACTGCATTGAAGTTATAAGGGAATGAGCCACTCTGAAAAGTTGTATTCAGCAATTAAAGACGATCAATATTAGATCCTTAATATTTTTTACGATCACTAGTTATGCTACTACAACATGTTTGGGATTTGCATCCTTAATCTTTTCTTTATGTGAGCATGATGGTGTTAGATTTGATAGTTGGGAGGAGATTCTGCAGCCACTAAAGCCTATCACAAGTGTCAATATGAATTCTTAGTCAAATCATTCTATATTTGAATGGAGAGGAGGATTTTCAAGAAGTTCTAGTGCTTCTACATCTCGTGCTTTTACTTCACGAGCATCTACATCCCAAGGTCAGTCTACTACTTCTGATTTACAGGCACAATTAATACAAAGGATGTTAGATAACATCAACTATACTGCATATAGAGTACTTAATTTGGAGAACTATGTAGAACATATTGATATTTACATGAAGAGACATAGTGGCTGTGAAGAAAAATATCTCTCATCTTTGGAAAGCCTTACCAGGGGTGACCAAAGTGTGGTATTTCCTTCATCTCCAAAATATCCTTCATATGAACCTACTAGTTTTTGGGACAGTGATGATGATAATGATAAGGAGCAGGAGGAAGATTGATTTTAGTTAATTTTAAATTCTGAACTTTATGTGTTGTAGTTGTATTGAACTACTACTTTGTTATGTGTTGTAATTTTTTAGACAACTGTTATTTTTTGTGTTGTTATTTTTTTTGTTAGATATTGTTGTAATGCATTTGTGCTGTTGTGAGTAGATATATTTTGTTTTTGTGGTAGTAATTGTGTTAACAATTTTTTTTAGTGTATTTTGTTGGTTTGTGTAGAATTTTTTTCCAGAAATATTAGGAAGCTTTAGAATATACTAACTTTCAGTTAAGAAACTTATGTTTAAGTTTTTAATTTACTACCATGCATTTTTTTTATGTTGCAGTTATTAATTTATGTTAGTGTGTGTTCATTTGTTTTTATGTTATCCTCCACAACATAGAAGTCTAATGAAACTCATATATGTTAAAATTAAGTTAAAATTTGATCAAATTAATTTTTACTCTTAGTTTTATATTTTTAATTTGTATATTTAGTGTATGAAAATTTTTGTAAGTATGCTATTTTTAATTTTCATTCCTGCATATATATATATATATATATATATATATTATGCCATAATGTTTTATCTTACAAAAAAAATTAAGTCTGGTTAGGTGAAAAATAAATTTATAAAACTTGAATTTTGTTTTTTCTCAAATATGCTACAAGTAAATTTGATGTTGATTAGAAAAAAAATGATTATGTGTATGAAGTTATTTTAGGAAAGTAAAATTTTGAATATAGACATAGATAAGAAAATTTAGTTGAAACCAACAGTAATGAAGAAAAATTTTAAGTTAAATTTTTTTGGGTTGAAATGATAAATATTTTGTAACTATCTTTAGTAGAAGAAGTTGCATTTTTGAAATATGTAGAAGGGTTAGACTTTTATTTTCAATACTTAAATTTCTTTTATTAAAAATAATTTTCAAAATTATTATTATATTTTTACGTAAAGGATTTATATCACACCTTTGCTTTAGGAAAGGAAGAGTGGAATGCAAAACCATTAAAGGTCTGTCCATATATACTAATCCTCGCCTAAAAGAAAAAGAAAAAGAACAAAGAAAAAAAAAAGAAAAAGATAAAGAAAAAGAAAAGATAAGTAAAGTTGAAATAGGGAGGAGAAGCTTGAGGATTAGTGCCTAATTAAAAATTGGTTCCACATCTAATTTTTTTAAAGTATAAGACTTAAAAAACTCTTAAGCTTAAGGATATATAGTAAGCATAATTATTATTAAAAAAAAATTAAGTAGAGAAGATAGAATGCCTAAACTATATAATTGGAGAATTTACAAGTATTTTGTAGCTAGATAGGAACTCATATTAACTGACTTCTTTACATTAAAGATTTTTAAACTCAAAGTTGGTCTCATTTACTAAATTTTTTTTTAAATTTGACTAATATATTTCTAAATAAAAATTTTAGAATATTCTAAAGAATTTTATTTACATAATCTACATATTTTGATTTTGAAAGATCGGAGTGTCACTTGAGGACAAGTAACGTTTTAAGTTCAGAGGATTTTGATACACCTAAAATAGATAGCATTTATGTACACATTTTTATACCTATTTTTAAGGATATTGCACTTTAATGGAAGGTATTTGTGTTTTTTCTTTCAAATACATCCAAACGGATGAAAAAACGTGAAAGGAGTGAAAATGGATCAAATTTGGAGCAAAAAGAAAGGTGTTCAAATGAACTGTGGCGTGTAAGCATCCAGGACTAGGGCTTAAGCACCAGGAAAATATAGAAGACCGTGTCAAAGTGCCAAAGATCTCGCGCTTACGCGCCATAATTAGTTTTTTGAAAATTTAATGAATTTGGACGAATTTTTGTAGGGGAGTTTGAAGGAACTCTTGGTGAAAATGTTGTTTGTGGTTAATGGGCACCAAAATAAATTCAAGTGGCTATTGAAAGGAGGAAAATCTTATAAAATTCATTGAATGTGGACACATTTTTGAAGAGACACCAAAGCACCTTTGAGAAAATTATAGAAGAAAACTTGGATTGAATGATCTAACACACTCAATTAGCCCCCTCTCTTTGAGACTTCTTTCTACCACTCTCATATCAGATTAATTAGGATACTGTTAAAGAGAATAAAGGGAGGAGTTATAGTTGTGTTAGTAGAGAGTATTGTAAGAGAAATGAAGAGATTCAAAGGAACTTCAAGAGTTTGGTGGAGAGGCCCTTTTGATATGTTTTTATCTTAGTGACTACATTTGGTTTTAATTTAGACTTCTTGTGTGTTTACATGATTTCTACTTTTAAACTTAAGTATTGTTGTGCTTTCTTCATTAATTCTGAGTAGTTTTTTTTATCTTTCTCCTTAAAATGTTAAGTAATTAAGTGTTGGATGGAAGTTGTGTGAAGTATTGATCTTTAATGTCGGAATAAGTTATGATGATTTAATCTTTGTAGTTCAATTACTTCTTTATTTGGTCAATTAAAATGTTAATATTTATTGTTAGAGCATGTAAGCTCTGAGATGGTATTATCTTAATCAACTAACGGAAGGAATCACATGAGATTGTTTGGATGAGAATATAATTCTTATGGTTAAACGCAAATAAATAGGGAAATAGACTTTGAAGGGTATAGAGTTAGAGGACTTTAGAGTGACAGGACAAAGCCCCCAACTAAGTTTATTATTTTAGGTCTTGATACAAGATGTTAGTCTTAAGGTAGAGGGAGAAGAGGGAACTCCAGAGTGAGAGCTAGTATCTTCCTTACCTAGCTCGTCTTCAGGACTATTCAAACTATAAATTAGCTAATATTCTTTATAGCATCTCTAGTAAGGGTAAAGAAAAATATTGTTCCTACTTAGCACAACACAATTTGTACTTCCACAACAAAAATTCTTATACTTATTATTGATTCATGATAAGAAAAAAGATATTTATTTATATTTCCTTCATATTACAAATATCTAGTTAAATTTATTTAGCTGTTTACTTATTTTCAATTATAAAAATTACAAAAAAAATTGAACTTTCATTCATATTATAACATTTATAGTTTGAGTAGGAATACTTTTTAAGGTAGAGCTTGTTATCTAATTTGTTCTTAAAAATTTGTAGTACTCCTTGTGTGTTCGATATTCAAGGCTTCATCAAAAAGTCTTATATTTCTTGATAATGATATGTATACTTCCGTAGTATCATAATATTTAAATATATTAGTTGCACTCTTATTTGCTTCGGAGTCAAGTTTTTGGTGTCATTGTAAAGAAAGAAATATAAAAAAAGAAAATTGAGAATATAACCACAAATACTTCGTAACACTGTCATAAAAGTCTGGATCACCTTTGCATAATCATGTTGAGCAATTTAAGCCCTAACTCGCATTAGGATCTGAGACTGTCATTTGTTACGACTTAAATCCTTCTATATTGCAAGCTATTTGTATGACTGTGTCATGTAAATGTAAGCCCTATTTAAAAAATTTGAAGGATGAAACATTTAATAAGTTGTTTTTGAAATTGAAGCCAAACCATATGATAGTTTGGGAAGTAATTGAGGTTCTCCTCAGAATCGATTACATCCCCTAATTCTCTTTCTTTAGATTTCATAATAAATGTTACAAACTTGAGCCTTTCTCATTTGATATTACTTTTTTTCCAACCTTATAAAGTTATAAACTTTGAAATTCTTCAAGACAATATATTCTGATCTAAATCGAGAGTTTTCTTAGGTGAATTTTTTCATTTAAGACGTAATTAACTATAGAGTCTTGTCATTATAGGAAACTTTAGAACCAAGCTTAATATAAACCCTATCTAATCTTTCATGTTATAAAGGGGAAATTTCTCAATCAACATAAATTGGTTTCACAGACAAAAATGGATGTCATAAATACTTTACTTTATTTAGTTGAGCCTCACTAGTAAGTAATGTGTCTATTCTTCAAAGAAAATGTATTACTTGCATTGTTGTGCTCATTTAATTAAAGTATTATATAAATGGAATTAGTTCGGTCATCTTTTTTCAAAATTAAAAGATTAGTTTTCAAAATTATACATATATAATAAATTAAATTAAATATTTTTCCCACATCTAGATACTGACACTGGGTTCCCCCAAATTGGTTGTTCTACACCATTTGAATGAGAGCAAGCTTAAGTTCAAATTTGTTGGCTTCTACAGCGGGGGTTTGAATACTTAAGTGAATTTCATTTGTCGTATAATTAGCGTATACTCTTAATGGTCTATGCACATTATGATCATCAATCAATTTCTAGGTATCTAAATTTATTTATTTATTGCTCGTCATTTCTTATACAAACTTGTGAAGTTTATTCTATTTTCTAATCCTGTAAATAGTTTTCTACAGTTCTGAATTGTATGGTTCAAGTCCTGTGGGTCATGAACACTCATTCACTAACTAAAGATTCAACTAGTAGGTTCTACACAAACACACAAATTAAACTAAAAAAAATATTTTAAGAATTTTATTTTTGAACAAATAAGCACTTACACACAAATACTAACAATATATATTTATAACTCTAAGTCTAAATGATTCAACTAAAAGTCTCCTAAGTTAGCTACATGATACACCAAAATATTATGTTATTTTAAGTATATATTTTATGTTTATTTTTGATGATACTACACTTCATTTACTTCTTGATTTGGCCAATCTAGATGTTAAAATTTGTTGTGAGAACATGTAAGAATCCGGCTGGTATTGTCTCAGTCAACAATTGGAAAGAATCATATGAGGTTGTATGAATGAGAATGTAGTTCATACGATTGAGTGTAAATAAATAGGAAAATATTCATTGAAGGGTGTAGAGTTAGATGACTTTAAAGTGATAAGTTAAAGCCCCCAACTTGGTTTATTGTTTTGGGTTCTGATACGAGAATGTTAGCCCCTAGGTGGAGGGAATGAAGGGAACTCTAAAGTGAGAGCTAGTATCTTCCCAGTCTGGCTGATCATCAGAACTATTCAAACTTTAAAATTAGCCAATGTTCTTTATAGCATCTCTACTAAGGGTAAGGAATATTGTTATTCCTATTTGGCACAACACAATTTGCATACTTCCACAATAGAATTCCTATACTTATTACTGATTGATAATAAGAAGAAAGATATATTTACATGTTTAGTGCTTTTCTTCTACAAAAACTTTAGTTATCTACAAAAACTTTAGTTATCAACTTTAGTTATCATTTTAAATTGTTATTATTCTATCAAAATATTGAAAATACAAAAAATATTTAAATTTTCATTACTGCAAAAATAATCCTTAGTTTAGATAATTATCTTTTTATTCAAAATAGAAAGTTTGTTGTTCAATAGTGCATATTGGGTATTCTCCCTGTGGGTTCGATATTCAGGTCTTAATCAAAAAGTTTTACATAACTTGATAACGACACCTAGACTTGCGTAGTATCTCAATATATATAAATTAAAAGTTAAATTCTTATTTTTCTTCAGGATCAAGTTTCTTAAAAGTTAAATTCTTATTTTTCTTCAGGATCAAGTTCTTGGTTTTGTTGCAAAGTAAGGAAATATAAGTGAAATATAAGTGAAATTATTGTTGTACTGTGCATATTAGCAGTATCCAGGGATCAACATTGCACTTCTAGGTCTTTTTCTTGGATAGAGCCACGGTGCAGGCTAAGAGGTCCACCTGATGAATTCATAAATTGAAATGCATGGGCTTTTCATTGAGGAGAGGAAGTCCAAAGTTCAACAACATTTGGTACAGGTGGAGGCACATATAAAAGGGAACAGAAAACTAAGATAAAAGATGTCTACGATGATAACCTAGGGAGAGAATGCTGCGGGTCTCTCCCATCATATCAAGGTTGGGACTTCTCTAACTATCGAGAGGTTTACCAAAGGAAAAGTTAAGGCGACCAAATGTGGCAAGAGATGGGAGAGCTCGGAGTTCTTCTTTTAGACTTAGAGCAGGAAGAAGAATCATGGAATGGGAAGTCTGATGGAATGAGAAATATTGTAAAGGATAGTAATGTAAAGGAATTAATAAGGCTGAGGCTTTTGTTTCTCATGTTGTTTTGTCTTTTTTTCTTATTATTAATTGCCTCCGGATAATCTGTCATTTAATATAATTTGTTAGGATATATAATTTTTATTTGTTTTTTTGTGTAGGACTATTGTTATTCAGCCCATTGCCGAGCATGTCGTTGTTTGGCATTCATGTTTTTGTTGGGAAATAGAATGATCATCTCTCCAAAATACTCTCAATGATAGCCTGGCTTGGGCCATGTCAGGTTTTATGTCCTTCAAATTTATTATTTCCCTCCGGAATCATGAATTAAATGATTGCAAGCTCTCAATGGCTCATTCTTTCAACTGTCAAAATGATCAGGCACTTGTTTGTGGCCTTGGGGTGCTGGCAAACTCTGATAGATAAAACCTAATAAATTTCGCAAAATAGGTAATCACACCTACACGTAACCCATTGAGCCATTCTAGTGTGGATGATCTCAACATTAAAAAGAACATTTTACATTTGAGAGTGTTAGAGATTTTTTGTAGGCGTATCTAACATTCAAATGACTCAAAGTAGTCATTGGGGTCCGACCTTCCTTTCCTCCACAAGGGCAAATTTAGTGTTATCCTGGTATAGCACACCGTCGGGCTTCACTTGCAAATAGGTTCCTTCTTCCGTTATTTTATAATGGTTATCTTTGAGGAGGATTATGTGCTTCTTGTAGGGCTTGTTCTCATCCAAGAAGTTGGACCGCCCCCAAGGCTGCCCTCGCTCTGAGCACTTCAGCAAGTGGTTCTGACGTCTTGTTATTGATCTGACTCCTCAAGCCATGCAAGCCATGCTAAGCAATTTCTTCCATGGAATCCCAAGAGCATCATGCTTCTGCCATGTTCTTTTCACTAGATTCTCATTGTTGTAGTTGTTGAGCTCCTCCTCTTCTTGATGGCATATTCCCACTTTCATTACACCTTAAAAGATCTTGAATCCAAAACAGTCTAGGTAACACACACAAGGTATAGAACATCACATCAGAAAAAAAAAAATTTGAAGGAGAGCACAGTAAAGAACAGTAAAGAGTTTATAACCTTTTTATTATCAGGACCCTCTATTTATAACATAGGGTCATAGTTCTAAGAAATTACGGATATGCCCCATAATCATTAACTTATTAATGAACTTTTTGGAATATTTCATAAATAAAACAAAACAGATGAGAATCATTTCGGTCTTCTGTTTCATGTATCTTTCGTCATCATCCGATCTGCGGTAGAGCCACTGGCAAAGCAGGTGGTCATTTGGGGGGACATGGTACTATGACTTGTTTTGAAGACGGTTGTCCTAATTGTTAGGTGATCTAAGAGTTTTTTTTTCACCATCGATCGCTCGGAATATCCTACGTTCGTTTGAAAACTGTATGTCATTAGTGGCTGTGGACGATGTATTTTGCAATCCGCCGCCCCTTTTTTTTTGAGCCCATCATTGTGTTAAAATTCGTCCCGACCTATTTTTTTTACACAAAGACTTTTCAAGGCAAATAAATAATAATATAAATTAATATATCGTCCCTCTGCCTCCCACAAAATATTAAAAATAAAAATTGTTGTGTAATCTCGACCTGGCAATAAAAAATTCCAACATCTCCTTATAGTGATGAGATGAGAACACACGTTTTCCTTAAAATGAAGCGGAAGATGGGAAGGTGAACCAACAATAACAGATAAATGAGAAATTTAAAACCCCGTACTTTAAAAATTAAATTAAACATACGACCAAAGCATCATCTCGATCTTTCTTCTCCTATAAATAGCACACTACCCTCCTTTCTATTCTCATCAACCACAGAGCAAGCGAATAACACTTCTCCACTCTTATTCCTCTCCCACCACCCCCATGGCCCACGTAAATCATTTCTTCTACTTTTTTACAGCACTCGCCTTGCTCGAAAGCTCCCTATGCCAAGGTGGACGTCTTCTCCTCGACACGACGACTCCTGAGTCACCACCGATTCCAACGCTGCCACCACAACCAACTTTACCGCCGATTCCAACGCTGCCTGCACAGCCATCTCTTCCGTCTATCCCGCAACCTACAACGTTGCCGCCGCTGGCCCCCGTACCTGCTTTTCCTAAGCTTGCTTTGCCTCCATTGCCCACCATTCCCAGCATTCAACCAATATCATTCCCTCCAATTCCAGCTGGAATTCCTTTAAGTATTCCAAATGTTCCATCAATCCCATCCATTCCGTCTTCTGCACCACCACCTGCAAGTGAAAGCCCGTGATAGCTGAAGCTTGAGTCAATCAGTATATTTTTATGAATTTATTCACTTACTTGGATAAAATTATGGTGGCGTTGTTTTGGAATCCAATAATGTGCCGGTATTTTTAAATTGTACGTGTATTTTACTTTGATCCCATTGTGTTTGGATATTGGTGTTTCGTTCTACGTGTTGGAAATATGTTACCTATTGTTTCTACGCATTGTATTTTGAAGATTTCAATTTTTATAGATTAAAATAACGTTTGTTTGGTCACTAATTCTTATTGTGTCTCGGCCCTTCTTGAAACAAATGTGGTGATAGTACAATAATGTTATACAAGAAAATTTGATGTTTAGATCTTAAATATAAAAAAAAAAATTTTTGTCTAAATATGTAAATACCCCAAAAATTAAATTGCATAACCTAATAATTTTTATAATTTTTAAGTAATAATTTTTTACAAAAATGTCAATTTTTATGTGATACTAATTTTTTCTGTCATGCAATAAATTATGATTTTTCACAATCACCAAAAAATCAAATATATTTTTTTTTTTATTTATAATTTTAAAATTAACTTGAGCATCAACTAAGGAATAATTTCAAAAAACACGTAATACGATAATATTAATTTCTAAATTTTCTAATGAATTTTTACGTAGTCGTCTGACTCGAGTATGTCTTCTGCAAATTGATCAAGGTTACGTAATACATTTTACTTTGATAAGAGATAAATGTGGTGTATTTTTTATCAATAAAAATGAAGGAAGTTCTAATATAATTTTAGATAAATATAAGTAATTGTCTACATTTGTATTGATTATGAACTAAAAAAACCTAAAATTTGCAACAAAATCTAAATTGTTACCAAAATATTGACCATTGTAACAACTACTTGATTGTCAGTAGATTCTTCTTATTTGGCCTTCACTTCCTATTGATCTCCTAACCAGTCTTGCGAAAGGAAGAAGAATGAACAAACCGGGTTTCCTATAATAACCACCGTCTCCCTTAACTAACTAATGCCTACCCACAATGTTGAATTACGTCCCCTTGTGACTGTGTGACTTTAGGACAAAAAATTATTAGCTTATAAACACTCTTCAGGAATTATAAAGATTAACAGCACCCTAAACAGAAGGAAACAAACCAACTAAATCAAGACAAATCAAGATGCATAAGCAAGCCAAAGTATCACCAAGTAATTAAATAAAGCAAGATGAACTTAAAATTAGAGCTTAAACAGGCACTAATGAATCTAATACGTGAATCTAAGTAAAAAAAAATGTAAATGCTGCATTGCCAGCATAAATTAAGGAAAAGCCTAAAATCCATTAAAACATAAACTTAAAATTTACTAAATCAACCTTGGTCTATAAGGATGAATTGGTTGAGGTAACCCATGATTGCCAACAATGACCCATCTAGTTAATTGTTACTAAGAGTACCAACCCCGAGATGATAGAATGATTGGATTTTTAAATAGGGTCGTCACATGGAAAATCTTAGTAAGAAAATCAAATCAATTAAAGGAAAATCCTATTAAAGGCAATCCAAATAAAAGGCAAATTAATTAAAGAAAATACTAAAAAAAAAATTAAGTTGATTGAAAGTCAGATAAAAGTAAGATAAGATAGAAGCCATCAAATTAAAAAATCATAAAAAGATTAAAACTTAAGATAGACCCCTAACAAACAAATACAATAAAATATAACTTGAACAATAATAATTCACTACAGAAATTTAGGCTTTTTTCGGGTCCACAATCTTTCGGTTATGATAAAAAGAAATTGTCATTTTTAATTTTACCAAAGGTGTTAAACTCATAGGTAAGAGGATTGTCAGTAATTGGAAAACCGATCGATATTCCGATGATATAAATTTATGGATGGCTATCCGAAAAATTGATGTTGTAGCTTCCTTCAGGAAATAAAGTCATCGGAAATCATCGATTCATATAATCGACGGTTCTTCCATTGGTAAGAGAGATGGCATACAAGAGGAAAATTGTCGTGCCCGTCTGTTTTTTGAAGCAGGAAATGTCGTTGGCTATACGTAGTTTAAGGGCCTTAGCTGGTGATAAGTGTTGTTTCCCTCTCAACGATGAAGCTTATAAACCCGTACTGACGAATAACCAACCTGCAATGAATAGGGAAGGCGTAGTAATGCTAATGCTATGAATGACCCAAACCCAATATCGAATACTAGTAAAAATATCAGCAAAAGAACGTTCTCCCGTGCTTCCAGACTGCTGAGCTCCACAAATTTTGTGTGACACAACTTGAGCAGCTAGTTATGTGTCGGCAAAAATTTTCATCGGCTGGCCGTTGATTTTGCCTATAGATAAGTATAAAATCTTTGCAAAACCGATGGTAAGCCATCAAAAACCTTTAGCATAATGAAAAAAAAAACATTTTTATTTTTTATTTACATTACCACACCTACTATCACAATATTTACCAATCAAACAATGAAACAATTAAAATGCATTTACTCTAAAATTTATACGTCACTATTCAAAGGAAAAATATATGTCCAGATGTATAAAAACACCAAAAAAAAAGAAAAAAAACCCTCCTGGTCATCCTCCTTTATCTCATGAACATCTTCCTCACCGTTCTTCCATGCATTCTCGACCTCAAATGTTGTCGTTGTCTTGTTAAGATCCCTCATCCACTGTCAGAAAAGAATCCAACTTATTCTTCATCTTGGCCTCCATGTTGGCCTCCAGCTCTGACCTCTCTAAGAGAATCGGGCTTCCATCTCAACAGAGAATGTCGTAACACGTTTGGAGATCTTCTCTTCATGTGTTGTAGAAGTAGAAGTTGTAAATGCACCGATGAAGGGGTGAGTTCGTAGGCAAACCACTAGGACCCGAATCTGTAGACTCGGCCCTTCTTCTCCCCTCCAGCAGCTTCCCTCCATAGGTTAAACTCAGAAGGATCACGCTCGATGATAGTAAAGTCTCCTGATGTCTGGGATCGGATCTCCTCCAGGTGCTGGAATCTCTCTTATCAACAAAAAAAAGTTTCATTCAGTTATAAATAACTTGTTTTAACATCAAAATAATTTAGCTTGTTAGTTATCTGGGTTATACAAGATGTGTCGTCAATCCAGAATGGATTTGACCACCTACTATTGGTGCGCTTATGTACATTGGCAACGGAGGGCTCTCAACCAATCTTCACAATCTGCCCATAAAATTAAATAGTTAAAATAATTCTTTAAACTCTAAAAAACTTTATAAAAGAAATGAATTCTTACAAGCCTCATCTTGCATTCCATATGTGGGAGTGCCCTACCAATGTGCTTGGAGGGCATCATGCCTCCAGTATCCGACCACCTATTCTGTTTTGCCTACTCCCTCTTCTTATAGTAGTCAAGAGAATCTCAAGACCTAAGTAGCGTGGCAAAAATATCCTCTTTGAGCCACAAATGACACTATTGTGATTTCTAGATATCGTCAAACATGTCCCAAAGGCGATCGCTACCCTTGCACTCGAAGTTGCGCCAGTTGTGCACCTCATGCTCAGGGCACAAGGAGAATTATTTATGCAAATATTATAGGGATTGTGCTCTATTGTTAAAAAAATAAAGAACAACATAAGTCATATATGAATGATACTTACTTGAAACGCCTCAATTCAATGATCTTGAATGGCCATTGAGATCTCCTTCCACATCAGGTTTTTTGAGTCATACTTTATCTGAATTACGTCATGAATGACCTAAATTGTCTAGGTCAGGGGTAGAGTTTTGAATTTGAAATATAAAAGGATTATTGAAAATTACTTAAAAAAAACGTATGTGTTGCCGACGAACTCGATGTGGTAGCTACTGTCAATCGACTCATGCCCGGTAGAGGCAGTGTGGCCTTTGTTGCAATCAACCCCATTGTAATCAAGGTGGAGGTAGGGGGTAAGGGTGAGGGTGGGTGTAATAGTGGAGTTAGGTGTAGGTTTGATGGTAGAGGTAGGGAGGAGGAGCATGTGGGGATGAGGGTGGTTGCGGGGGCAGGTGCATAGCCAGGTCTGGAGATGGTACTCAGAGTGGTGGCAGGGGTGAGTGTGAGGATTGTGGCAGGGGTGCTGGGCGGGTGCCTAGGAGGGGGTTGAGGTGGGAGTTAAGGTGGTGGCGGGGTGGTGGTCAGCGTAAGGGCAGTGATTGGTGAACGGGTCAAGGTGAAAGTGCAGGTTGAAGTCAAGCATCTTCTCCTGATGTTCTTCTTTGTCAGATAGCACTGTGATCAACCCCCTCATGCCTACCCCCGAGAGTGGAGGGAGATCTTTCCTGCCTCCAATCGACATATGCAATAAGAAGAATATTTTTTTTAATTATTGTACATAAATCATACAGTTTAATAAAATAAAAACAAAACAACATGTAATAAACATAAAACACATATGTAGTTAAAAAATTCACAATAATGTAAAGTGCAAGGCACAACTATTTAAATCAAAAACAAGAAACTACATAATAAACTGAAATATGATTTTTAATGAAAGGTCCATTGAAATTACTCATCTTACTCAGCACGGTCTGACGAGTGACTAGAGGATGCAGTCATGATCTCTTCTTCGAAAGCATCTTTGGAGCCATAATGATCCTTGAAATTAATTTCTTCATATTCGCCACTAGAAATCTTTAGATTGAGCTCTTCATCCATTGCATCAAGTACAAAACAGAAACCTATCTTTTTTAGTATCTTGATAATCGGGCTCAATGTTATTTTGAATATTATTGGTGGCTCTTGGTTTGCTCAAAATGAAAACCACCCAATTAATGTTATCTATTGCTCTATGTGGATATCAAAGATAATAAACTCGACTTGCCTTTCGGGCTAAAATTAAAGGGTCAAATTTAGCATATATCTTATTCACTTTTACTTATGTGATATTATATAATTTGTTTTCCCTTGCTCCAGGACCAGGAACAAGATTGAATCACATACAGTTGAATAGGAACACACTTCCTCTAATAGAACTCGGATATGATCATTCAACAACTTCTTCCAGAATCCCATGATAGTATATCTTGTCAATCGAATCATCAATTGCCTTAACACAAATGCCGAAATTAAATGACTTTTTTCCCTTAGACAAAAATCTCATATGAAACCGGTACACATTTACATAAAAAATTTGACAAATTTTTATATTGTGCATAGGCCCCGAGCAAGATCTATCAACCCTTGATCCGTCACTCCATTTCTCCAATCATGAATCCATTAATATATACATAAGAAATCTTGTATTAAAGAATAACCTCGTATCACATGAGGAATGAATATGTCAATATTAACATGCATGGATTGCAAACCAATAGTTGTTTTCCTCTATCCATTGCTGTCACTATTCCAGATTTCTTTTCAAATGCTTTTACTGGCTTTAGCTTTTTGGGTTTCTCTAAAAATTTGAGTTGCTTTGCCTCTTCTTGCAAGCTTGCAACTTTGTTGAGTTATGTTGACTTCACTTTTAGTTAAGGTCTAGTTTCCTCCTTAGTAGCCTAATGTCTAGCCATAGAACTTTTCTGTTGATTATTCCAAGAGGACTAGAAAAAGAAGCCTCATCATTAGAAACTCTAAACTCTTCTTTGCTCAACTTACAGTTCCACATATTAATTATAACTTCTAGGACTTAGTAGGTCGAGCCAACATGGAGAAGCTCAAGGAGAGTTCCTATTGGATTGTTTGGCCCTAATGTTAACTCTGGGAGGTGTGGCCTTGGTCAGTCTCACACACATAGACACACTTGACACCCCACTTACACTCACAACTTTGAACCTAAACATGTTTAGCTTTGGTCCCTTAACCTTTTGGGAAACTCAATAAGATGGTCCCCTATGCCACCAACACTAGGCTAGGGTTTAGCTGAGACCAGTACATGGAGGACACAAATTAAAGATTCTATTTATCCATGACTCAAGTAGGGTGGTTATGTGGTTGGCAACCGCAATCCAACTAAAATACCCTACCTCCCACGACCAAAAAGAGAGTCAATCCAATTCCTGGGGAAACTCTGCCAAATTGTTTCCAGAGCTCCTCCTAGACCTCTTAAGCCCAGTCCAACCATCTTCCAGCCATTTCCACCACTGCCCGAGCTCAATCTTTGAGCTCAAAACTATAAAAAAAATTTTTCATCCTGGAAAATCCATAAAACTCTAAACTAATCTACTCTTAAGCTTCCCTAGAACAAAAGAGGAGGTTCACCATCAAAATCCCCTTCCGTTGAGAACCTTAACCTAGCATTTGACGAAAGCTGCACCCCATTTCATTGAAATTTTACTTGGAGCTTACACTAGAGGAAACCAACACATCTAGGAAATTCATGGGAATCCACTGAAGCTTCCACAAGCATCTTCTTGAGGCCTCTCCTCTCAGACAAAGGTATAAACCATTAAGCTTAATTTTGAGCTCAGTTTCACCAATTATAAAGAAAATTTTAATTTGAAAGAATTGTAACCATATGAATGAGTTTGTCTTGAGTTTATGAAGGTGTAGGAACAAACCTCACGTGATTTGGTTGAGCATTGAGCGAGATCTTAAGTCTAGATGTCGAACCGTTCACCTATTCTCACCATTAGGGACAATGACCCACAACCGTCCAATCACGCCTGTATCGGATGGAGGGACGATATTGTGTCAGACGAACTCTTAGTGCGTGAATAGTGAGCTGAGTCACCACAGACTCAAAGGTGACGTCGAATCAGAAGACAACCCATGGCGAATTCAGAGAAGATGAAATTGCGTTGGCACTCTGTGGATAAATAGGAAATAAGGATTTATTGTTTTATTTAAATGCTAGAACTTTAAAAATCTATACTTTGCATACAAAAATCATAAAAATAAAATAAAAATATTCACTTGCTCAATGAATGGAGGAGAATAATGTGGACTAAAAATAACAAATTATTTGTTTGGTCTTTGATTTTTAATTAAATAAATAGCCTCTATGGTATTTTATTTTATTCTGATTAAATATTATCCACCATGGCTTGAAATTTTGAGGTTTTATTCCATATGACATAGGAGATGTTCTTTGATTTTTATAAATTTAGAGAGCATCTCTGTGCTTGTAACCTTAATTTTGAAGCTTGGATGCTTATTTTAGTTTAAAATAATTTTATAAATTAAAATATCACTTAGAAAAGTATGGGATAAATTTTAGTAGGTTCCCTATGGTCATAGAAGCTTAGGAAAGGTTAATTAAATGCATTAATTATTTACATTTCATTAGTTAATTAAATGCTTATAAATTGTATTAATTTAATTTAATTAAATATTATTAAAAAATTAAATATTATTAAAAAACTACACATTGAGTAGAAAAATCTATTTAACTCACTGTAAAAAGATGGAATTTATTTAATTAAGTTTGATCATTTAAGTTGATTTCTTAAAGAAAAATATATTTTTGTACAAAAATAATTATATTAAATTAAATACAGTTAGGAAAATTATGAAAACTAGTTGTGTGGTTTCTTGTGATTAGGGGCACTTACGAAAAATAAAAATTATTTTTGAGAAAAAACTTCATGTTTGGACTATATTTTAAATTAAAAATAATGAAAAATTTTCCAAATACAAATATGATTCAAAGTGTTCCTAATGGTTTCTTGATCACTTGGGACTCATTAGAATATTTTTCCTAATTTTCCTAAGTTAAATATATTTTTTAGAAGGACAAAAAAGTATTTTTCCTAATTTTTCATTAAATTAAATATAATAATTAAAGTATAATTTGAAAAATCATGGAATTTAGTCTAAGTGTTCCTCTGACCTAGGTGAATCTCTAATAATTCTCTCATGACCAAAAAAAGAATCTTATTTATATAAGTTAAATAAATTAATACTGAAAAATCTTATTTTTTAATTAAAATAATTATATAAATTAAATGAAACTCTAAAATACTACATTTTCTCCTCTCATGTTTTAAGTTATGATTGAGTCTCTATGTCAATTTCAAAGTCACTTAAATTTCATTTGATAAGTTATGGGATAGGGAGCCCTAGGGGCAAAGTAGTAATTTTGGCATTTTAATGCCTTAATTAAATTTTAATATTAATTAAAGAGTAAATGGCTAATATTGATAATAATTAACTTTTTGGACGATGGACACATAATAGGTTAAGAGGTAGAAACCAATTTGTCACCAGTTCACGATAAGGGTAAAATTGTAATTTTGATAATCCATCGAATTGTCACCAAATTTAAAACTTCATTTTGAATATATGGGAGTCCCTCGAAGGAGGTAACCCACAGTTGCTAATGAGATCTCCCCTGTTTAAATAAGTGTAACAACTTATTTAAGTAACTAAATTCAAAAGAAAATAGTGATACCAGATTGAGGGAACCATGGGATCCCAACCGTTGTCGCTCTAATGAACTTTAACCCACACTCTCAAAATTAAAATTTAAACTTGTCAATTAAACATTTAAACATTAAACTTTAAGACTACTACTTCATCGAGGAGTCTGGAGTTAACTTTGTGTGCAGCCTTCTACAACAGCATGAGGAGCTACAACAGCGCATCTTTCATATGAATTAAAGAACAAGCCATAGGAATTTTTAGGATGTCCGCCTAGTGCGACATAAATGTTCCACTCTTTTTTTATGCCTTTGCACAACCATGTTGTGCAATTTAAGCCCTAACTCATTTTAGGTTTCCGAGGTTGTCGCTCGTCATGGCATAAATCCTCATATCTTCTAGGCTATTTGTGTGACCGTCTCGCTTAAATGTAAGCCCTAATTAATAAAATTGACAAGATGAAACATTTAAATAATTTATCTTTACACAAAAATTAAAGCCAAACTATAAGATAGCTTGGGAAGGCACCGAGGTTCTCATCAAGATCCATGACATCCCCTAGTTTTTCTTCCTTTGGATTCTAAAATAAAATGTTCCAAATTTGAGTCATTCACATTTCACAACTCTTTCTCCGATCTTTTGAAAAGCCCCACCAATTGAAATTCTTGGAGACAATATTTCCTAATCTTAATCAATAGTTTTCTTAGGTGACTTTGGTTATCTAGGATGTAATTAACTATAGGGCTTGCCCTTATAGGTAAATTTTAAGAACTCAGCTTAATATAAATCATATTTAAACTCTTATAATAAAGAGGGGAACACGTCGGTCAACATAAAAAATGATTTTTTCACAGAAATGGATGTTGTAAATTCTTTAGTTTAAATAATCGAGCCTCACCGGTAAGTAGTGTGTCTTCCCTTCGGAATAGATGCATTGCTTAAGGTGTTAGGCTCATTTATTTATACTACTAAGGATATGAAATAGGTTTGGTCTTGTATTTTCAAAACATCGCAGAAATTGAAATGGGGTCCAATCCCTTTCATCACTGCCTGGTTCTATGGACTGCTAGAAATCAGGTCAAGCATGAGGACCAGCCTGCTGGTACTGGGAAGGTGGTATCAAACTGCTTAGCTTTCATTAGAAAGCTAATTCAATGTAAACGACTCCCTAACATTTTGAACATCTACAGAACTGCTAGCTAGAAAAGCTTTAAAGTCATTAGGGTGGTGTGGAATAGACCTCTGTTCCCCTTCATCAAAATCAACACAAATGCGAGCTTCACTCCTAAGAGGGCTGGTATACGAGGACTTTTCAGAGGATGAAATGGAAGCTTGCATTTGTTAAGAGGATGAAATGGAAGCTAAAATAATTGCATTGTTCTGGGCTCTAAAGCTGACCGAAATAAACAATTGGACTCTTTTACAACTTGAAGTGGATTCCTCTAAGCTATTGGAATGCATGACAGGCAGAAACCCTCCCTTCTCCTTGGCACACACAGTAGTGGGTTATTCAAATGAAGCACTTATCAAGGGAGATGAGGGTTTATTTTTCTTTGATTTACTTGGAAGGGAATAAACCAGCAAATTGCTTAGCCATTAGTGGAGCTGAATCTCAAATTGTTAGTGGTTCTGTCTCTCCTACTCCTCTGCATTTTTTGCTTCAGAGGGATAACTGCAATGCCTCTCACCTTAGGATTGTAATCTCTTTTTGCTCTTAATAAAGATATATATATACACATTAAATTAAAACGGGTGATTGGATTGCTATTTCGGCAACCAACAGCTTCTGGAGACTCTGCTAGTAATTAGTTTCTCTCTCCATTTAGATCATGGAATTTTTTCTTCATACATCAGTATTGTGTCCATGTCCCTTATGGACCAGATTACCCTTCTTCCATTGACATGCTTCACGAATTTCTCTCTTGGGTAAGTACGGTCAACTCTTTCAGACTTTACGGCCATCTGTTCAATCACCTTTGAACAGAGAGGTTCAAAAGTTCATTAGGCCTTTTATCTTTGTGTGCGGTCGGACCCCCAATAGGTTTGTTGATGGACTAGTTCCGCCTGGGTGAGGTGCGTTGTGAACTTGGTCCCGCACTGGGTCCTAAAGTTTACTTTTCTCCTCATATATTTTCTGGTTTGGTTTGCTGCTTTGCAAACTAAATAAAATCGTTGAGTCCTTTTAGTTTAAACCTTGCCAATTTAATTAATTAAGTTCTCTATCCTTTTAATTTACCTCACTAAATCTTAAGTTTTCAGGAGCTTAAATTAAAAAAAAAGGACTTACCCAGTCTACAGAGTGATTCTTGTTAATTTTTAGTGTTCGAACTAGAATTACAAGTTATTGGTCAAATATTAACCCAAGAAATTTTATCATGCAACTTGCTGACTAGTCATGATGCTCGCATTGTTGCTCCCACCATCAAGTTTGGAGCCAGATTTAATGAACTTAAAGTCATACTTGAAAAGGCCTCGTGTGTGGTAATGAAAGTCACTGCTCTGGAAGTACAAAATCCATCTATCGAATTCAACTTGTACTATCCTTAAGATTTCCCTTCCTGCAAGAAGGTGAAGGCTACTACTACTTTGATGCCTATTAAGTCTTTCGTTCCCTTATCTGCCAAAGGAAAAGAGATTATGATCATTGAAGATACAATTGAAGGATTTACCGCCCCACCATCTGTATTTGAATTCTGATCTTGTTCCAAGTCTTTGCCATTAACTCCTTCATAGAGAAGAAATCGCAGTTGAAGGATTCAGAAGGCTACTAAAGCCTAAGTTCCAAAGAAAGTGTCTGTTGATGAGGTTTCTAACCAGGAAGAACTTAGTTTGCTTGAGACCACTCTGTTTCTGCAAGGGAGTAGGTTTCACCCATTAACAAATATTAATGGATATGAAATTATTCAGAAGATTGCTGCTGCATTACCGTTATTTCATGGTCATGATGAGAGGAGAGAGAAACCTGCTCCTATCACCAAAGTCCATACAATATTTTGGAGATTGGCCGCTAAAGAAGGATGTTCAGTTGTTGAGCTGCTTAAGCAACTGGAATGTGCAGAATTCCCCTAAAGGAAGAAAGAAATTTTGAAGATTGTTAGAGCTGTCCGACAGTCTCAAAGATCAGCTAAAGTTTTGTCAGCTCGCATACCCGTCTGATTCAATCTAGGAAACCAAGTTGATACTACCATCACTACCATTGATTTTGTTACCACTGTTGCTCCAAGGTTTTCAAGATGTTGACCGGCCAAGTCACGTCTGGGTCCGAGGATACTACCAGTTCTTGCTCATAAAGGTGTTCTAAAAAAGGAGAAATTAAAGAAGTCACCCAGGTTGTACTTGGTTCGCATCGCGGGGAGCATGACTCTTCTTGATGCATCAATGCCTCTGTTGAGACACCCCATCTCAAGACATCACTGCCAGAAAAAGAAGGTATGGGTACCCAAGGTCACCATACCAGTACATTTTGATGAGCCCATAGTGCAAGATTGTGGAATGAAGCAATGGTCTGAGGAATGAGATGTCATTGCAACCATTGCTAGCGAGTTCGACATATAAATGGAGGATGTTCAAGAGAGTCCTAAGATCTGAAGAAAATCTAGAAAGCGATAAATGAAGAAAAAGTTGAAAAGCTCAGGATCGAGATTTCTGAGTTAGCCAAAGAGCATGGAGTAATATGGATGATGAAAATTTCGATTTTAACGATTATCTTGATGAAGATTTCATGAATATTAATGTCATAGAAACTAGAACCGCTACATCTGTGCGCAATGCCCAACCTCTTGTTGAAGGAAACATCATAGATGATTTGCGTAGGGTTGTTCTACTAAGAGAAGAACAGATCAGCTAGATGGAGAAGAGAATGAAAGAAATGTCCACCACCATGACCGCCATGGCTACAATGCATAGATAATCCTGGTCGTAATAGTTTGCATCTCCAGAAGTCAACCAGCCAGAGATAGTTCACATTAACGTGGAAAGGAGAGAATTTGCTTCCGTTAATATAGATGATAAATAAAAAAAAAGATTCTCCACCAAGTGTAATACTAGAAAAAGATATCAAGCAGTTTGTCAAAAAACAAATTCTGGAGGCCTTAGCCCAATCAAAGGGTAGTGCATTGATTTGAAAGTTAGATCTTACCCAGAAGAGTTCGATGTTGTACCCTACCCTAAGGGTTTTGTGTCACCAAACATTAAGGCGTTCGATGGGACCAGAAATCCCAGACAGCATGCAACATATTTTCGAGCATGCTGTGGCTACACCGGAGGTAATGAAGCCTTGCTCTTACGTTAGTTTGTTAGCAGTTTATACGGAATTGCATTCGATTAGTATGTCAAGTTGCCCACCGGATCAATAAAGACATTAGCCGAATTGGAACAGATGTTCGTAAAGATATTTACTGGAGAGAAAAACCACATTACGATTGGAGATCTCGTAGTGGAAACAAAAAAAGCTAAATAAGACTTTAATGAGTTATATCTTTTGGTAGAGAAACTTAAGCATGAAATGTGAGCCTCAACTACAAGAACAACATGTCATTGAGATTCTACTCAAAAGCATCCATGGGATGGTAGCCTTCATACTTAAAGGACTCATCATCATGTCCTTTGTGAAGCTGTGAAGAAAGGCTAACAGTCTACAATAAGAATTCAAGTATATGGATTATCAAGAAAAATCAGAGAAGCCCAGGACAACCAGAATATTTGAGAAGAAGTTCATAATAGTAGCAATAGTAGATAAAGGGAAGCAGCTCATGAGGATTCAGGTAGAGCACTCTCATTAAAGTTCCCAGCAGTTTAGCCTATAAAACAGAAAACATAACAGTATTGTCAGTCTAGCAAGCAGTCATACCGGGCAGGATCATACCGAACAGATGGTAGACGGGGTTAAAATATTTTAGAATGAATGAAAAGAGTTTATTCTTTTTAAGATATGTAAGTAGAGAGGATGTTCACAAGTTTAATGAAGAAGATCAAGTTCAGATTGCCAGAGCCAAAGAAGATAGAAGAAGTTGACTAGAAGGATCCTCACAATTTCTGCCCCTATCACAGGATGTTGGGACACACAATAGAGGGCTGTTTCAGTTTCAAGGATTACCCCGAGAGGAATCTTAAAGAAGGCAATATAACAATATCGAAAGAATATTTAAAAGAACCTGAAAGAGGTTATGTTAACATGATTTTGCCTGAGCCAATCACTCCAAAAGATCCATATTTAGAGAAGGATAGATGGAACAAAGTTTGGAACAAGTCATCCATAAAGATACTGGACTAGATTTAGACCGCTTCAGCGCAGATAGCCATCTAGATTCTACAACCTTCCCAGTCCAAGATGGAGGTTTCACTAGAGAATTTCTCGCAACTAGAGAAGAAGAAGAACAACTTCATGAAGACCGATAGTGTGGGTGGTAGGATAGGAGCTGCCTCTGTTAGATTGATTGTCTCGGATTCGGAGGAGAAAATCCTCGAACCCTTGACTGTGTTAGATTATCATTTTGCCCAAACAATGTCTTTTAAATATAATGATTATGATTTTGGCTATGTTCTAGCAGTTTCTAGTGATAACATAGCCGACTTTGGCCAATCTAACTCCGATCTTGATTTCTAAATTTATCCTCAAATTGTACTTAAGCCTGATGCACCTATCGATGAGAATAAAGAAAATATCGACAACACCGGTTACAATATCACCGGGAGTGAAGAACCAATCCTTGAGTGCCACTGTTCCCGGCTTACCATCAACTTGACTTTCCTGATGCAACCCTTCTCGATATAATCAAAAAAGGATTCCAAATTCTTTTGGGAAGAGAAATGCCAATGGGCCTTTGAGGAGGTTAAACAATATTTAATGACACCTCCTGTTTTGGCAACCACTATCCCGGGAAGACCATTGACACTTTATACCCTGGCTTTAGGTTAATGATGAGGGTAAGGAAAACGCACTCTACTACTTGAGACATCGTCTAATATTCATGGAGGTAAAGCATCCCCCTATTGTCAATCATTATCTAGCTTTAATTTTTGCTGTCAGAAGCTTACACATTACAAGCCTTCTCATAAAATAACCCTTACTTCAAAAGTTAATCCATTGTAATATTTGATGACACGACCAACACTTTCCTAACGTCTAGCAAGTTGGTCGATGATTTTATTACAATTCAATTTAACTTTTTTTCCACTTTTTGCTACTAAGGGAGAAATTTTAGCAAATTTTCTCACAGCACACCCACTTCCAGCTGGGTCCCCTCTCAATGATGAACTATTAGATGAACAAATACTATAAATAGAGCTATCCAATGTCAGACATTGGGTAATATACTTCGATGGAGCTTCATCAACCAGAAAAGATAAAGGATTAGAGATAGTTATGCCTAGCAAAGCATGAATTGGTTTGATTTTTATTACGCCAAATCAGGGTATGTTGAGATTCTCCATTCACCTAACTAAGCTATGTACAAAAAATGAAGCAGAATATGAAGCTTTGATCGCCGGGTTGGAGTTAGCAATTTCAATGGATGTAAAAGATATTTCCATCTATGGCGATTCACAACTTGTTATCCAACAAGTTGTCAGACAATATAAGATTTTGATGCCAAGATTAGAAAAATACCATCAATACATAAAGAAGTTGTTAGAGCAGATCCCTGGTGTGACTCTATATTGAATTCCTTGGGGAGACAACGCCCATGCCGACCCTCTAGCAAAACTTGCTAAGGAACTGGCGTGTCCCTTGGAGGATTCCATTGAGATTACAGAACAAGGATGTCAGGTTTTATTTCAGATCAACCTCGATAATCTATACAAGTTCAAAAAATAAGAAGAGATGATGATTGCAGTAGTTGACATTAACGAAGATTGGCACAAGCCATTGATAGAATCTTTGCAAACAGAAAAGCTATCAGAGGATAAGTTTGAAATATATCACATCATAAGAAGAGCTATGTCGTATGCACTAGTGGGTGATGCCCTCTACAGTAGATCGTTTGATCAGATGTGGCTAGAATGTCTAAAAAGAGTTGAAGCACAAAATATCGCCAAAGAAGTATACGCTGAATTGTGTGGAGCTCACCGGTCAGGGCAAAAGATGAAAATTAAGATTAAAAGACACGAATATGGTTGGTCAACAATGATATTCGATTGCATGGATACAACCAAAAAGTGTCAACTTTGTCAAGTGCATGGGGTGGTCCTACACTTAGCTCTGAATGTGCTACATCCAACTATTGCCTCGTGACCATTCGAGTGTTGGGGCACAGACTATCCTTCCTCTAAGGGACATAAATTTATTCTTGCCTCTATTGACTACTTCTTCAAATAGGCAGAATCAGTACCGCTATGGGAGGTTACAACACAACACCTTTCTCAATTCTTCAAGACTCAAATAGTTTACCATTTTGGAGTGTTGCATTGAGTGAATTCAGATAATGGATTAGCCTTCAAGAGCACAAAGATCAACAACTTCATCAAGCGACATTTTATAGACTAGAGATACTCAATAATTTAGTATCCCAAGGCAAAAGAAGCTCGTGCAAATTTTGAAGAACACGTTGGATGAGAATAAAAGAGGTTGGCATGATAAATTGTTGGAAGCTTTGTGGTCCTACATGATGACGTTCATAACTCCCACTCAATGTACACCCTACACACTTGTATATGGTTTTGAGGCCGTACTACCATTAGAATTCTAGATACCATCTCTCAGAGTCCTTTTCGCCAATCAAATTACAAAAGAAGAAAGTGCAAAACTCAGATTTAAATAACTGGAAGGTCTCGAGGGAAAACAATTTGAAGCACATCAGAATTTGGAGCTCTACGAAGCAAGGATAGTGAGGCTCATGACAAATTGGTTCGCCCAAGGGTGTTCAAAGTTGGTGACGTCGTACTCATTCTTAAAAGATATATTCTTGCACACCACAAGATTGGTGGAAAATTTGAACTAACCTAGGAGGAACCATTTATCATAAAAAAGGTCTATTCAGGAGGATCTTACCAGTTGGTGGATTTCCATGGTGAAAAGCATATGTTTTCGGTCAATGGTCGATATTTGAAGATATACTACACAACATGGTGTTACTTGAAATGAATTTTTCAAAACTTTACTTGTTCTGGGATGTTTGTTTGGCCAGGGTTTGTGATTGGGTCCAAAGTTTTGTAATAAAATTAACTTTAATAAAATGAAAATTTGAATTTACCAACCTTATTTTTTTTCATTTTAATTTTTAAATTTCAATAAATTAAATTAAATTAAATTAAATAAAAAACTTGCAATTGTATAAATTCGAAATTCATTTAATAACTAATTTTTTTATTGTTCTTGTTCGTTCAAAATTTCAGCACATTGATGATTTTCTTGTCTTCTACAAAAGAATGTCGAGCGAGAAGTTGTTTTTTTCTTTTAAAGATGGCTTGAATCTTGCACTAAATGAAGGAAGAATAACCCAGGGTGGCATCGTAGACTTTGACTTGGACTTCGGTCAGGTCAATGTAGAATACGAGGGTTCCTTGATGAGCATAGTTAGCCGCCAGGAGAATGAAGGATTACCATCATTTCCTGAGAATCTGTATAAAGAAGACTCCTCACTGAAGAGGAAGAAAGTAGAAAAGTTACAACTTCCAATTAAAGGAACTGGCAGCAACAACAGGAAACTTGGTCAGTGCCGATGAAGAAAGAGTACCGGATGCACAGCTTATAAGGGCACAACACCGTAACACAAACTGCCATAAAAGTAGAACTTTCCTACATCAGAAGAAATGATGTGTGAAACAAGTAGAGATGACACTTACCCCGATTCTTGAGGGGGAAATCTATGATCCACGTATGAGGGAAACTTCTATCAGTCCACTCGTCACAGAAGATGATCAGAATTTGTCATAGAATCAACACTACCAGAAATTCCATATGAGCTTTGCAAGGGTTGCCTGATGTACGACATTCAAATTCCAAGAGAGGCATCAACAATAGGGGCATTTGTGGAGTGCCCAAAATAAAACATCCTTCACTTGGAGCGTTACTATGCCTTCAAGGAGTATATAGCTGCCAACTCAGGGTGTGTTAACCTCACTTTTGGTTGAGGTCTAGTTTTTCCTCTTTAATAGTGTAGGGTCTAGCCATAGGACTTTCCTGTTGACTATTCCTAGAGGATTAGAAATGAACCCTCACCATTACAAATTCTAAACTCTTCTTCGCTCAAATTAAAGTTCCAAATTCTGGTTCTAGCCTCTAGCACTTAGTTGGTGGGGCCACTATAGGAAAGATCAAGGAGAGTTCCCATAGGACTGATTGGCCTTAGGGTCAACCCTCTGGTGGTGTGGTCTTGGTTTTGGTGTGGTCTTGGTTTCTGTGGTCTTGGTTTCTCTCACTCACACACTTGAACATTACACTTCCACTCACTACCAAATTGAACCTTTAGCTAGCCTTGGGCAAGCCCCAAATTTACTCCAAACTAACTTGGAGAAAAATCCCCAATTTTACCCCAATTTAGCCATGTCTTTTAGCCATGTCTCCAAAAGTTTAGCCATGTCTCCAAAAGTCACCAAATTGAATGCCCAAATCCCAAAATTAACACCCAATTAATGTTGAGAACTCTTCATAACATACTCTAGGCCATTTTGAACTCTTCAAAACACTTCCATAGACCAAATTGATCCATCAAATCACTTCAAAATCACTCCAAATATTTAATAAACTCTTTATGACAATCATCTACATCAAATTGCTTAATAAATTGAGTACAAAATCATGGCTAGCTTAACCCAAATTCAACTTACACAAATTGAACCTATGCACCAAAATTGACCAAGCCATGCCAAATTGATCAAGCCAAAGCTTCTATTGTCAACTTTTGCTCCCTAATGACCAGTCTAGACTCACCTAACCAACCCTAGAGGACATATGGACCAATAGTCCCTTAGTTTAAGGGATTTCACCCCATTTATGGCCTAACTAAAAATACCCTTGCCATCATGCCTTCTCATTAGGAGTTAACCATCACTAAGCACCCCCTGATGACCTTGAGCTAAGAGATGACCAGACCCTGACCAACCACCCCCTCAACCATTGAAAATAGTTAGCTCAAAGGAGCCCAAGTTGGCCAAAACCCAAAATTTAAACTCGCTGACTTGGCTCAATCTAATTGGATATTTATAACTTTGTTTCCTCCACCTCAGCAAGCTTTGGCACACAATTCCTAGCCTTGAGCTCCACCAAGCAGTCATGGCTATAAATGAAGGTCTCCATGACCAAAGGAGAGAGAGCTTGAAACCTTCGGGAAACTCCGCAAAAATCTCACCAGAGCCTCTCCAAAACTTATTAAGTTCATTCTCCTTGCTCTCAGCCACTTACAACAACCCCTCAGACCAAATTTCTTCACTAAAATTTGCCCCAAAAAATTTGCCCCAAAACCAGGATAGCCAAAACCAGGATAGATTTCCCCACATCTCCACAGTCCACCAAAGTTCAATTAATTGTGCCCACACCATCTACAGAGTGAGAAGAGTTGATTGCCCATGAAAGCCCCATTAGAGAGAGCCCCTAGCATAGACTTTGATCAACACCAGAAATTGAGCTTGATCGAACTCATAGCTAGACAATTCACCAGGGCTTAGGACCTCATCTAATGGTTCTTTGGACCCAGTCAAAGCTGGCACAACCCTCTGATTGAGGCCTTCCCTCTCAGACAAAGGTATTGAGCCTCAACCCCAGTGCCACATGTGAAGCACAATGCGCTGTAGGATGAGGTGGCACCGCGATGGATAAATAGAAAATTTTGGATTTTCATACTAACTTAAATGACCAAAACCTCAAAAATCCATATCTTTTCATAGAAAAATTATTTGCTCACACTCTAATTTGTAATGAATTAAATGTTGTTTGTAGTATTTCAGTTCATTATGATCAAGCATTGTCACCATGGCTTCAAATTCTTAGGGTTCATTCCTG
>NW_018238194.1:206763-228129 GCF_001263595.1 Phalaenopsis equestris | reverse complement strand
ATTCCTGCTATGTTCTCTAATTTTCCCAACGTCACAGAGTATCTCTGTGCTTCTAACTCTAATTGTCTAGCTAAGATTACTATTTTTGCTTATTTTAATTTTATAATCTAAAATATCACTTACAAATTTGTGGGATAAATTTTAGTAGGTTTTCTATAGTCAGAGAAGCCTAGGAAAAATATCATGAAAGTATGAATAATTCTGTAAATTTCTACATTTGATTAAATTTATATATCTTGTATTAATTTATTTAAATTAAATATAAATAAAAAACCGACAAAATCAAAATCTAAATTGAGCATACAAATCATATTAACCCACTGTAAAAATTATAAGGACAAATTGAACTTGCTATATCTTGTTTTAAAATCATCCATTAAGATCTTTTGGGACTCAACAAGTCAAGGTTTGGAGTCTGTTAGCTACACATTTGTCTACTCTTGCAATTTATTTAAATTTCTGCAAAATTATATAAATGTTGAAAAAGCTAATCTTTCAGCGCTAATCAAAAAGCTAATCTTTCAGCGGGAATGTCGAGAAGATGACATGTACACTTTTATAGTGTTATTTAATTTTTGTCATTTTATTTTCTGCAAAATTTCATAACTACTTGGGTGAGTACCTTACTTCACTTGAAAAATCAAAACAACTTTTCAAAAAATATTAATCAACATTTTCAAAATCTAAAACAAATTTTTTCAAAGGTAACCATAAATCCTTTAAAATTTCACTAAACTTAAAATGTCATTAAATTTATAGGAGTCCCTCAGAGGAAGTAGGCCACAGTTGCTAACGATATCTCCCTGATTTAAATGGGTTTCACAACTCATTTAAGATAAGAAAATTTAAAAGAAAATAGTGATATTGGAACGAAGGAACCGTGTGATCCTAACCGTGTCTCTCTAATCAACTTTAAAATTTCTCATAATATTTAAATAACCATAACCTTTGGAAACACTTGATTTGACATCATGAATTGACACATTAGAAAACTTAAAATTGTTATGATGAGGAGCTTGGTGCTAGCATTTTGGGCAGCATGACCATCTTCAACATCAAAATATGTCTACGTTAGCTAAACTATTTATTAGAATTAAACAACAAGTCATAGGATTTTAAGCTTGTCCGCCTAGTGCAACATAAATCCTCAACATACCTTTAGGCTTTTGTATAGCTCTGCTACACAATTTAAGCCCTAACCAGTTTTAGGACTCTAAGGTTGTCGTTCGTCATAACTTAAATCCTCACATCTTCCAGGCTATTTGTGTGATCGTTTCACATAAATGTAAGCCCTAATTAATAAAATTAGCAGGCTGAAACATTTAAATATTTCTTCTCTAAATTGAAACTAAACCATACGGTAGATTGGGAAGCCACCGAGGTTCTCCTGAAGATCTATGACATCCCCTAGTTCTTCTTCATTTGGATTCCAAAAATAAATATTTCAAGTTTGAGTCGTTCCCATTTTACACTTCTTTGTCAATCTCATTGAAAAGTCCTATCCTTTGAACTTCCTGAGGATAATATCCTTTGATTCTTTTCGATATTTTTCTTAGGTGACTTCGGTTATCTAAGATGTAATTAACTATAGGGGCTTGCTTTTATAGGAAGCTTTTCAAACCCAGCTTAATATAAACCCAATTTAATTCTTCCATATTAAATTAATGAACTTATTTGGATTATAATAAATTGGTTATGTAGATCAAACGAATGTGATACATTTCTTAGTTTATTTGATTGAGTTTCGCTTTCAAGCCATGTGTCTATCTTTTGCGATGGATACATAGCTTAAGGTGTGGCGCTCTCTCATTTAAACTATGAAACATACGAGATCAGTTTGATTTCATATTTTTCTTAAATGAAATATATATATGTAAATTAAAATGTCCCTCCAAAGCGGGCGATGAGATTCTGATTGCGGCGATTGACAACTTCCACAAGACCCCACCCCCTAAAAATTATGCCGACAGCTCCTAGAGACTCTGTTGGGGAATATCTTTTCTTTCCATTTACATTAAGGAGTATTACTTCATACATC
The DNA here is from genome assembly GCF_001263595.1 of Phalaenopsis equestris. Lineage (NCBI taxonomy): Eukaryota > Viridiplantae > Streptophyta > Magnoliopsida > Asparagales > Orchidaceae > Phalaenopsis > Phalaenopsis equestris. Next base: position 226,091 of record NW_018238194.1, on the reverse strand, counting down.
AGTAATGTGTCCATGTCCCTTATGGATCAAATTACTCTTCTTCCGTTGGCATGCTTCACTCATTTCTTTCTTGGGTAAGTACAATCAACTCTTTTGGACTTCAGGACAGTTTGTTCAATCATCCTTGAACAAAGAGGTTCTGAAGTTCATTATGAATTTAATCTTGTGTGTGGGGTCAGACCCCCAATATGTGTGTTGGAGGACTAGTTCCACCTGGGCATTATGCACTGTAAAGTCGGTCCCGCACTAGGTTGTAAAATTTAATTTCCTTTTCATGTCCTTTTGAGTTTGGTTTGCTACTTTTGAAATTAAACTGAATTGTGTCATGTTGCGCTTGCTCTTTAACTTTTCTTACTTAATTAATTAAATCCCTTTACTTTCAAACTATTTTCACTAAATTTCAAAATCTTCACAAACTAAAAATTAAATAAAGACTGCCCAGCCTACAACTTGGCCTTTGTTAATTTTTAGTGTTCGCACGAGAATTACAAGGTGTTGGCCAAATAACTAACCCCAGTGCTTTCTTTTTAAAGCTACTACAATGTCGTTCCCGACACTCACTTTCTCTTGCAACCTGCCAACTAGCTGTAATGCTCTAAATGTCACTCCCAACATTAAATTTCTGACTTTATTCTATGAGCTGGAAGTCATTCATGGAAAATCCTTGTTCTTCATAATGAAAGATGCCGCTGTGGAAGTTCAAGAGTCTTCCTTTGAATTTAACCTGAACTGTCCTCAGGATTTCTCTCCCTGCAAGAAGGTGAAAGCTGCTGCTCCCCCAACACCTGTTAAGTCTGTTGTTCCATTTTCTACCAGAGGAAGGGAGGTTATGATTGTGGAAGATACAACTGAAGGATTTATTATCCCACTGTTGGTATTTGAAATTGGATCGAGTTCGAAGCATTCCCCATTAACTCGATCTCAAAGAAGGAACCGCAGCTGAAGGGTTTGAAATGTTGTTAAAGCAGAAATTCCAAAAAAGATACCTGTTAATTAATTTCCTAATGAGGAGAAACTTGGATTATTGGAGGTCTCTCCACTCTTGTTAGGGAGTAGGTTCCACCGGTTAATGAATACAAATGGATATGAAAGTATTCAAAAGATCATTAGTACCTTACCATCTTTTCATGGTCGTAGTGGGAGAGGGAGAAGCTCGTTCTTATCATTAAAGTCAGTATAGTGTTCTAGAGATTGGCCACTAAAGAAGGATGTTCAGCCGTTGAGCTGCTTAAATGAGTAAGATGTGTGGTGTCCCCTTAAATGAAGAAATAATATTTAAGGGATGTCAGATCTGCTCGACAGTCTCAGAAGTCAACTGAATTTTCACCAGCCTGTATTCCCATCAGGTTTCTTCTAGAGAGTTGAATTGATACTACTATTACTACCACAAATGTAGCAAATCTAAATTTTCTAATGAATTTAAATGACAAGTACCTAATCTTCTTACTTGGGTATGTCTTATGCAGGTTGATCAAGATTATGTAATACATTTTGTTTTGATGAGAGAGAAATGTGGTGTATTTTTATCAATAAATAGAAGGAAATTCTAATCTAATTTAAGATAAATATATGTAATTCTCTACATTTGTACTTATTATGAACTTAAAAAATTTAAAATTTGTAACAAAATCTAAAATGTTACCAAAATATTTACAATTATAACAGCTACTTGATTGCCAGTAGATTCTTCTTATTTGGCCTTCACTTCCTATAGATCTCGTAACCAGTCTTGCTAAAAAAGAATGAACAAAATGGCATTCCTATAACAACCACCATCTCCCTTAACAAACTAATGCCTACCCACAATGTTGAATTACTTCCCCTTAAGACTGTGTGACTTTAGGACAAAAATGATAAGCATATAAACACTCTTCATGAATTATAAAGATTAACAAACCCTAATTAAAAGGAAGCAAACCAACTAAATCAAAACAAATCAAGATGCATAAGCAAACCAAAGTATCACCAAGTAATTAAATAAAGAAATTTGAACTTAAAATTAGAGCTTAATAAGACACTAATGAATTGGAGTAAAAAAATGTAAATAATGCAATGCCAGCATAAATTAAGGAAAATCCTAAAATCCATTAAAACAAAAACTTAAAATTTACTAAATCAACCTTGGCCTATGAGGATGAATTGATTGGGTTAACACATGATTGCTAACAATGACTCATCTAGTTAATTGTTACAAAGCATACCAACCCTCAGATGATAGAATGATTGAATTTTAAATAGGGTCGTCACATAGAAAACTTTAGTAAACAAACAAGTACAGTAGAATATAACTTGAACAGTAATAATTCACTAAAAGAATTTAGTCTTTTTTTGGGACCACAATCCTTCGGTTATGTCAAAAAAAATTGTCATTTTTAATTTTACCAAAGGTATTAAACTCATACGTAAAATGATGGTCAACAATTGGAAGACAGATCGACATTCAGATGATATAAATTTATGGATGGCTATCTAAAAAATTGATGTTTTAGCTTCCTTCAAGAAAAAAAGTCATCGGTAATCATCTGTTCATATAATTAATGATTCTTCCATCGGTAAGAGAGATGGCATACATGAGGAAAAGTGTCGCGCCCATCCTTTATCTAAAGCTGGAAAAGTAGTCTGCTATATGTAGTTTATGCACCGGTTTTTATAACAAATGGTTTAACTGTTAGAAAAGTGTCACACTCGTCGGTGTTTTGACGCAGGTAAAAACTAATGTTTGAATTTGTTTATGCGCCATTATTTATAGCATACGGGTTAATTGTCAGAAAAGTGTTGTGCTTGTCATTTTTGTTTGACACACTATGAGGAGTTGTTTAAGTGTCGGCAAAAATTTTCATCATTTGGCTGTTGATTTTGTCTATAGATAAGTATGGAATTATCGCAAAACTAATGGTAAGCCATCAAAAACCTTTAGCATAAGGAAAAAAACATGTTTATTTTGTATTTACATTACCGCACCTACTCTCTGTTGACCTCACTTTTGGTTAAGGTTTAGTTTTCCCTCTTTAGTAGCCTAAGGCCTAACCATAGGACTTTCTTGATGACTATTCATAGAAAACTAGAAAGGAACCCTCACCATTATAAACTCTAAACTCTTCCTTGCACAACTTGAAGTTCTACATATTGGTCCTAACCTCTAGCACTTAGTAGGTGGGGTCAGTGTGGGAGATCTCAAGGAGTGTCCCTATAGGACTACTTGACCTTAGGGTCGACTCTGGGTATTGTTCTAGAGCTAGTTCACTCACTACACTCACTATCACCCTCAATCACTCACAATCTATAAACTCAAAATTGTTGACTTTGATCCCTTGATCTTTTGGGAGACGCATGTAGATGGTCCCCTAGTCCCATAAGCCCTAGGCTAGTGTTTAGCTAACACCATTACATAGAGGACCCAAACAAGGATTTCATTGGTCCATAGCTCATATAGGGTGGTTGACACCCAAATTCTACCAAAAATGTCCAACTTGGACTTTTGCCCATAAATCCACCCAAATTACCTAAATGCCTTTGAAACCCTAAAGTTGGTCAAAATTTTTAAATTCACCTAAAATACCCAAATTTATTCAAAAATCATTTCAAAATACCAAAATTGCCCAAAACTACCCAAAATTACTAAAATACCCCCAAATTTACAAAAATTACAAAAATACCCTTGACACCCCAAACTTTCCGACAACCTCCAAAATCACTTCAATTGTCTCCAAAACCAATTTGGACCCTTTAATTAAACCTAATTTGGCTAACTTGACCATTTTGAGCAAAACCACCAAATTGTCTTTAAAGATCTAATTTCCCCAAATTCACCTCAAATGTCCATCAATTTGGCCCCAATTCCCCTCAATTTCAATTATAAACTCAAATTCATATTTCATTTGATTAATCCAAACAAATCCAAGCCTAATTGGCACATGCTATGAGTTCAATTTTGATCCCCAATTTTAGCCCTTTGACTTAGTCTCACTTAATTGAACCCCATAGCCTACTCAATTTGCCACAATTTGAATCCTAAACTCTTCATAATACTCCTACACATGAAATTTGACCTTCAATTGGCCTTGTTCAAGCCTCAATTTCACTCAATTTCAACCCACATTCAAAATCCCCAAATTTGCCCATAATTGGCTATGTCTCTAAATTCCACAAAATTTAATGCCCTAACCACAAAATTGACACCAAATTTATTTTAAAAACTCTTTATGATATTTCTATAGACCATTTTCTACCATCAATTTGGAGTTAGCCTAACCTTAGCCCAACCTAGACCGAAGTCTGGTCCAACATGCCCAAATTGACCAAACCAACATGCCCAAATTGAAAGTCTGGTCCAACATGCCCAAATTGACCAAAATCCTTCAAATTAAGCTTCCAATTGAACTTAAAATTACTTCAATCCTTCACCAAAAAACATTATGACAATCATTTACACAATTTTGATTAATCAATTGAGCTCAAAGTCATGGTTAGCCTAATTTAAAACCAAATTTTAGCCATGTTGACCCAAATCAGACCTATGCACCAAAATTGACTTAGTCATCCCAAAGTCACCAAATTAAGGTTTCCACAGCCAGTACACACACCTTATTGACTAGGATAGACCACCTTAAACCACACAAGTGAGCTATGGACCAATGGTCACTTTATTTAAGAGATCTTATCCATATTTATTCCTTATTTGAACATACTTTTCCATCTTCACTTGCCACTTGGAGTAAATCATAATTAACTCTCCCCTGACCTCACTGAGCCAAGAAGTGATGGAGCACTGACCAGCCACCTCCTCAGCCACTAGAAACAGCTAGCCCAAGGGAACCACAAATGGCCAAAACCCAAAATTTAACTTCCCTGACTTGGCTCACTCCCATTGGCCATTAGATCCTTTCATCCCTTCACCTCAGCAAGCTTTAACACCCAATGCCCAACCCTGAGCTCCACAAGGCAGCCATGGCTTTAAATGGAGCTCTCCATGGCCAAAGAGAGGTGTTCTTGGAACCTTAAGGAAACTCTGCCAAAATCTCACCAGAGCTTCTCCAAACCATCCTAAGTGCAATCCCCTTTCTCTAAATTATTGATAGTCACCTCTTAGAGCCAATTTCTCCACTAAAATTTTCCCTAAATCTAGGACAGATCTTTCCACTCCACCATAATGCACCAAACTTCAATTATATGTGCACACACCATCCCCATAGTGAAAGAACTTGATTCCCCACAAAAGCCCCCTCTGAAAAAACCTCTAAACTAGCTCTAGACCAACACCTGAAAACGAGTTTGATCAAAATTATACGTAGACAATTCACCAAGGCTTGAGACTTCATCTACAGGTTTGTTGGACCCAATCAAAGCTACCACAACCATCTAATTGAGGCCTCCCCTCTAAGTAAAAGGTATTGAACTCTAACAAACTGAGGCTTGGGACTTCATCTAGAAGTTCATTGGACCCAATCAAAGCTACTACAACCATTCGATTGAGGCCTCCCCTCTCAGATAAAGGAATTAAACTCTAACCCTAAATCGAGCTTATTTTGGCTCTCTATACATATTTACTGTATCTCATACCGTATAAACCATATAGATATGCTTGTCTTGAGTAGATAAAGGTTTCAAAACAAACCCCATGCAATTTGGTTGAGTTTAGCTGGAGATCTTAAGATTTTAGTGTGAACGGCTCACAGGTTAGGTCACTTAGGAACAATAATAGAGTGCCGCCCAATCACGCGTGTATCCAATGGACAGTGGAGATCAATCCCGATAAGCTCTTGGTGCATAAAGCGCGGTCTTCATGGCTGCTGAGGGGGATGGTGGTGTCAAATGGTAGAGCGTCGCGTGTTCTTTTGGAGCCTCCTATGATCCAATCAGTGCCACGCTGGATAAGTAGAAAAATAGAGAGTTTTGAATTATTTTAAATAACTAAACTTCAAAAATCTACATCTTTCTGTAAAAAAATCATAAAAATAAAAGAAAAATATCATCTTGCTCAGTGAATAGAGAAGAATAAAGTGGAGTAAAAATAAAAATTATTTTGACAAACATATGATTTTTAATGAATTAAATAACCCTCTATGGTATTTCAATTCTCCATGACTAAATACTGCTCACCATGGCTTGAAACTTTTAGGGTTCATTCTTCATCACAAAGGGGGTGTTCTCTGATTTTTCCAAGGTTAGAGAGCATCTCTATAGTTCTATCCCTAATTTTCAAACTAGAGTGACCATTTTGGCTTATTGTAACTATATAAATCAAAATTTCAGGTGGACAATTATGAGAATAATTTTGCTAGGTTTCTTGTGGTCAGAGAAGTCTTGTAAAAATATTTGAATGCTTTTAATTACCTTGTGAAATTATATATTTAACTAAATGCAAATATATTGTATTAATTTATATAAATTAAATACTTTTCAAAAGTGACAAAATCAATCCCACATTGTTCATAAAAATCATGTCTATTAACTGCAAAAATTTGAATTTGAAAATTATAACTGCAAAAATTTGAAAATTATTTGGCTAAGTTTAAGCACTAAAGTTGATTTTCAAAGAAACCTTGTATTTTTGTACAAAAGTAATTTTAATAAATCAAATACACTTAAGAAAATTATGAAAAGTTGTTTGCTAAGATCCTTATGATTAGACACACTTAAGAAAAATAAAAGTTATTTTTTGATAAAATTCTTGATTTTTGAGCCTTATTTTAAATTTTTAAGTAGTTAAAAAAAATTAAAAATCGCAAAAATACCAAAATATTTTAAAATGTTTCGAATTGCTCTCTCATCACTTCGAACTCATTAAGATATTATTCCTAATTTTCCATAAATTAAAAATAATTTTTTAAAGGCTTAAAAGTGAATTTTCCTTATTTTTCCTTTAAAATAATTATAATAACTTAATTCAAAAGAACAAAAAATTTTGCCTAAGTATTTCTCTAACCTAAGAAAACCATTAATAATTTTCTAATAAAAAAACCTTCATTTTGGAAAGTTAAACTAATCATCTTTTGAAATTCCTATTTTCTAAAAAGAAATAAATAATTAAATTAAATTTGGAAAGGTCTACATGTTCTCCTCTAAACATTATAGTTACCTAATGGATATGACACTCTGAAGCCTCAAAGCTGTTTGAGTTGTGTTTAAAGAGTTATGAGGTAAAGTGCTCCAAGGGCAAAGTGGTAATTTCAGACTTTGGTGCCTTAATCAACATTTTGGATTTTACACAGGAAAATGGGTAATTTTGATCTTAACAAACATGCTTGAATGATTGAAATGCGATGGGATTAAAAGATAGAAACTCACCACCCTTGCACATCATCAAAAAAATCGTAATCCTCCTAACCTTTATGACTTGGAAGTCAATGAAGATTAAATAATTCTTAAGTGATTGGCATAAGCTAGAAAGATGATAATTTACTTGCCTTAAGCCCAAAGTTCAGGATAATTTGACCATTTCATAAGAATAAATATAGTTTGAAATTAAAATTTTATAATCACCTTTTGACCTATCATGATTGTTAAAGGTTTAGTAGTGACTTAGGCTCAATGTCTAAACTCAATTGATCAGAATTAGAAGATAATATAATTGGTGACTAACATCTTTAAATACTACAAGTCTGACCTTAACTTTGGGCACCATAATCTTAAATAACTTAGACTTGCCTTAGAGACACCCACTCGCATAACTTTAAAATAAAACATCAATTGACTAATCTAGTATCCTATCCTTGAGATAATTAAACTATTAAGTTTCACTGAGCAACGGGGCAGTCACACTTTAGCCTCGGATGATTAATGGAACAATATGATAAGTCCAAAATGAAGTCAGAACATTTCAAGAGATCTTCAAAATGGTCCCGGGTCATGTCTCGAGCATTTTCAATCTATTGGACATTCTGAAGGGCAAATTAAACTTGTCATATTTTGTTCTAAAATAATCAACTAGGATCTTCTGAGAATCAACAAATTCATAGCCTGGGGTTTGGTAGCTAAACCTTCATCTACTCTTGGAAATTAAATTCCTTATAATATCATATACATGCCTTGCAAGTACTAACCTTTAAGGAGGTGGAACGAGAAGACTTGTAAGGTATGCCTTTACAATTTACAATACCATTTTTTCTTATACTTTCCACACTGTATTTTTATGCTTATAAAACTTGCATGTTAAACAATGATGTTACCCCGCATGAAAACTAGAACTGCTAGGATACCAGTAAAACTAAAACCCAAAACTGAAATCAACCAAGATAAAATTCATCGCCACAACATTCAAAATATAAGAAAAATCAAAATTTAATCACAAACATCACAAAATAACAATTGTAGCTAAATTTAGATGTCTCTATCGGATGATCGGGAACCCCTCAAAGGAGGTAACCTAAGGATGCTAACGAGACTTCCCACGGTCTAAATGAAAGTAAGGAATTCATTAAGTTGAGTTTATCCCCAATGTCTACCAATTGATCCTAATTTTCCCCAATTTCAATATAAACTCAATTCATCATCCTTAAATTTTGTTAAAATGAAATCCAAGCTTAATTGAACCCAATTTCAAGCCCAATTTCAATCTCAATCCTTAAATTCCCAATTTGGCCCTAAGCCAAACTATCATCAAATTGAACCTCCAAACCTATCCACTTGCCCCAATTTTGAATCCAAAACTCTTTACGACACATTCAAACATCAAATATAACCCTCAATTGGCCTTGGACAAGCTTCAATTTCACTCAAGTTCAACATGGACCAAAATCGCCTATTTTTCCCCAAATTAGCAATATCCCCAAATTTCCACTCAATTGATATTCAAAACTCTTCATGACAATCACCCACATCATATTGAACCATTAATTGGGCCATAGCCAAACTCTAGCCCAACTTAAACCCAAGTCAACCCAACATCCCCAAAATTGACCAAATGTTCAAATGTTCAAACAAATACCACAAAATTGAACTTTCAAATCAATTCAAAATCACTCCAAACCTTTTCAATAATCTTCATGACAATCACTAAAACCATCTTGATTGATTTATTGGGCTCAATGTCTTGACTACCCAAACCTAAACCCAACTTCAAGGCAAAATGCCAAAAATTCAACCCATGCACCAAAGTTGACCAAGCCAAACTAAGTTGATCAAATTAAAGCCATCCCAGCCTCTATTTGGACTCTAGTGATCAGGCTAGACCCAATTACGCCACCTTATATGAGTCGTGGACCAATGTCCCCTTCATTTAAGGGATCTCCTCCCATATTTGACCAAAACCAAAGTATCCTTGCCATCAAGCCTTAACCATTTAGAGTTAATAATCATTAACCCTCTCCTGGCTCCACTGAACCATCTGGCCACCACCCGTGGCCCTACCGGAAGACCTAGTGGTAAAAAAATCCTAAAACTGAGAGCCACCCTATTAAAATCCAAACAAAAATTCGCTCATCCAATGTGGCTCATCCCCATTGGTTGACGACACTCTTCAACCCTTAACATAAGCTGCTAATTGAACCTAAATTGAAGCTCAGCTAGCTACTCTAAGCTCCTCTATTTAAACCCTACCTCCCATGGCCAATAAGTGAGTCAATCCAATTCCTTAGGGAAACTCTGCCAAATCGTTTCCAGAGCTCCTCCAAGACCTCTTAAGCCAATTTCAACCATTTTGCAGCCATCTCCACCACTACCTAAGCTCAATTTTTGAACTCAAAACTAGGAAAAATTTTGGTCATCCTGCAAAATCCCTAAAACTCTAAACTAATATGCTATTAAGCTTCCCACGAACAAAAGAAGAAGTTCCCCTTCAAAATCCCCCTCTGTGAGCACCCTAACCTAGCTTTTGACCAAAGTCGCACCGCCATTTCATTTAACTTATACTTGGAGCTTACATAAGAGGAAACCAACACATCTAGGAGGTTTGTGGTACTCCACTGAAGCTTCCAAAAGAATCTTCTTGAGGCCTCCCCTCTCAAACAATGGTATAAATGATTAACCATACTGTTGAGCTTAGTTTCACCAATTATGAACAAAATTTTAATTTTAAAGCATTGTAACCATATGAATGTGTTCGTCTTGAGTAGATGAAGGTGTAGGGACAACCCCCATGTGATTTTGTTGAGTATCGAGCAAGATCTGAAGTCTGGAACTTGAACGGTTCACGTCATCTTGCCATTGGGGATGATGACCCATAACCATTTGATTATGCACGTATCAGACGGATGAACAAGATTGCGCCAGACGAACTCTTGGTGCCTGAACAGTGAGCTGAGTAAACGCTGACTCAGATAGTGACGTCGAATCAGACGACGCCCGTGGAGACTTCAGAGAAGAAAAAATTGCGTTGGCATTACGTGGATAAATAGGAAAATAAGGATTTACTGTTTTTTTTAAATGCCAGAAATTTAAAAATGCATACTTTGCTTAGAAAAATCATAAAAATGAAATAAAAATATCCACTTGTTCAGTGAATAGAGGAGAATAATGTAGGCCAAAAATAAAAATTATTTGTTTGGTCTTTGATTTTTAATTAATTAAATAGCCTCTATGGTATTTTAATTTATTGTGATTAAATATTGTCCACCACGGCTTGAAATTTTGAGGGTTTCTTCCTCATGATAGAAGAGATGTTCTCTGATTTTTCCAAAGTCAGAGAGCATCTCTGTGCTTGTAACCCTAATTTTCAAGCTTGGATGCTTATTTTGGTTTAAAATAATTATATAAATTAAAATATCAATTAGAAAATTATGGGATGAATTTTAGTAGGTTCCATATGGTCAGATGAGCTTAGGAAAAGTATCAGCATGATTTGGATAATTATGTGCATTTCTACAGTTAATTAAATGCTTATAAATTTTTTTAATTAATTTAAATTGAATATTAATAAAAAATTAGTAAAATCAACTCTACATTATGTAGAGAAATCATTTTGACTCACTGTAAAAATTTGAAATTTATTTGATTAAGTTTGACCATTAAGTTGATTTCTTAAGGAAAAATGTATTTTTGTACAAAAATAATTATATTAAATAAAATACAATTTGGAAAATTATAAAAACTGGTTTTCTAAGTTCCTTGTGTTTAGGGGCACTTAGGACAAATAAAAATTATTTTTTGAGAGAAAACTTCATTTTTGGACTATATTTTAATTTAAAAATAATTAAAAATTTTTAAATTACAAAAATGGTTGAATGTGTTTCTAATGGTTTCTTGATCATGTCGACCTAACTTTTGGTTGAGGTCTAGTCTTCCTCTTTAGTAACCTAAGGTCTAGCCATAGGACTTTTATATTGACTATTCTTAGAAAACTAGAAAAGGAACCCTCCCATTAGAAACTCTAAAGTATTTGTTACTCAACTTGAAGCTCTACTTAATTGTCCTAACCTTTAGCACTTAGTAGGTGGGATCACTATGAGGGAGCTCAAGGAGAGTTCCCATAGGACTGCTGGACTTTAGGGTTTCCCTAGGTGTTGGTCTAGAGCTAAGACACTCACCAAAAATTACCTCACTCACAACCACTCACAAGCACAAACTAAAATTTCTTAACTTTGATCCCTTGATACTTTTGGGATACTCATGTAGATGGTGCCATAAACCCACTGGTCAGTACATAGAGGACCCAAATGGAGATCCCATTATTCCATAGCTCACATATGGTGGTCAACCCCAAATTTTATAAAAAATACCCAACTTAGCATTTTGCCCTAATCTCCCCCAAATTACCTAGATACCTTTGGGACCCTAAATTTGGCCAAAATTCCCAAAATTCTCAAATTCACCCAAAATATCCAAATTTGTTCATCAAAAATCATTTCAAACCGGTTCAAAAATCATTTCAAACCGTTTGAAAACATCCAAGTTACCCAAAATCACCAAAAATTGCCAAATTACCAAAATGCCCCTCCTTAGCCCAAAATTACAAAAATTCCAAAAAATCCAAAAAAATTGCAAAATATTCCAAATTTTTCCAATTTCACTTTCTCAACTACCACGTGACCCAATTTGTCCATTTTGACCATTTTGAAAAAAAACCCCTAAAATTGCCTTTAAATGCCTAATTTTCCCAAATTTACCTCAAATGTCCATCAATTTGGTCCCAACGTCCCCCAATTTCTAATATAAACTCAAATTTACCTTTCATATGACCAATATAAATCAAATTCATGTTTAATTGGCCCATGATTTAAGCCCAATTTTTATTTAGGTCAAAGCCCCAATTTTGGCCACATGACCTAATCTAACCAAATTAAACCCATAACCTACTTAATTTGCCAAAATTCATGTTGTAAACTCTTCATCACACTACTACACATCTAAATTGACCTTCACTTGGCCTTGGTGAAGCCTAAATCTCCCTTAATTTTGACCTAAGTCTAAAATCCCCAAATTTGTCCAAATTGGCTATGTCTCCAAATTCCACCAAACTGAATGCCTTAACCCTAAAATTGGCACCCAATTATGTTTAAAACTCTTAATTATATTCCTATTGACCATTTTAAATAATCAATTTAGACTTAGCCCAATCCTAGCCCAATCTAGACCCAAGTCTAGCCCAACATGCCCGATTGACCAAATTTCAAAAATATTGACCAAATTTCAAAAGACCAAATTTCAAAAATCCTCCAAATTGTCCCTCCAATTGAACTCAAAATTATTTCAATCCTTCACCAAAAAGCTTCATTACAATCATCTACACAATTTTGATCAATTAGTTGGGCTCAAAGTCTTGGCTAGCCTAGACCAAACCCAAGTTTTGGTCATTTGAACCCACATTGGACCCATGCACTAAAGTTAGCCTAACCACCCCAAAGCCACACCCCAAAGCCACCACCCCAAAGCCACCAAATTAATAACTCCATAGCCATTAGTTGGACCCTAGTGACCAGTATAAACTCCATAAAACCATATAAGCTGAGACATGGACCAAAGGTCTTCTAAATTGAGGGATTTGGTTTCCAAAATTGCTTAAGCTTAAGATTTTTTTGCTAAAACAAAGCCCAACCCCATTTAATTGCTGTGACATATTCCTCTGAGATTCCTGAGCTCTCTAGCAACCTCCCCTGGCCTGATCGGCCGGCCTAGTCACTGGAGAATCTAAAATCAAAGGCCACCCCCTCTTAAACTTCACCTAATTCAAACATAGAGGCCAGTTCACCAAATCTAAATGTTAGGGCTTCTCTGACCTCCACCTAAGCAAGCATTTTCACGCCCCAATTGGCCATGACAGCCACCCCAAGCCCATTTTTATAAAAAAGCTCACCTCCACGACCATGAAGGTATTGTTGAAAAATTTCTCAAAGAGACCCCTCCAAATTACTGCCAGAGACTTTTTGAGACCTCCTTAGCTCAAGCCAACCACTCCCCCCACTGAGTCCCACTGTGGAAGCTCAATTTTGAGCTCAAAATTCTGTCAAAAATCACGACAGAGCTCACCACACCTCTATTCACCCACACCTTCACCATAGTGAAAGAAGGAGAAGCCTCATCAAATCCCCCTTCCACAGAGACCCTAACACAGCTCTAGACCAACACCTGAAATTGAGCTTGGTCGAATTCATTCCTAGACCTTTCACCATAACAAAAGGCTCAATCCCTAGCCTCCTTGACTTCCATGAACGTGTCGAGCACCTCTGATTGAAGCTTCCCTTCTCAGAGCCAAGGTATTGATCTCCTCCTCTTACCAAGCCTATTTTCATTCTCCATTCCCATTTGTTTAGAGTTGATTTCATGGCATCTTAACCATATAGATATGTTCTACTAATAAAAAGAGCATTTTAAAAAAAAAATTTATTCATTTTAATTAAGAAATGAGAAAGATACCAATATTTGAAAATGGGCGGTTCTCGGGTTAGACCATCGGGGACGATGACAGAGCACCGTTGGATCGCGTGTGTATTAGACGGAGGGCTCTGATTATGCCAGATAGGAGCACGGTTCAAAAAGGCAGGACGTGTGGCTGCTGGCGTGGATGGCAGTGAGTGCGCCACGTGGAGCTTCGGAGAGGCGTAGGATGAGGTGGTGTTGTGTTGTTTAAAAAGGAAAATAAGAATTTTGCTATTTATTTAGATAGCCCAAACTTCAAAAATCCATATCTTGGTGTAGAAAATTCAAAAAAATAAAATAATCTTGATTCCATTCGATGCATGTTTCATTTTTAATTAAGTAAACATTGTTTTGAGTCTTTTGATTCTCCATGCATATAGACATTTAACCATGGCTTCAAATTTTCACATGTTGTGCCTCTATCTTAGGGAACATTCCCTAATTTTTCTAAAGTCAAAAAAGAGCTCTAGATAGAGAGCCATATTTTTCAAGATTATGTCTATTAATTGCATAAATTAATCATAATAATTAGCATATTGCTTAGAAAATTTGAAGAAAATTCTGGACGGTTTGAAGTGACCAGAGAACCCTTTGGAAATTATTTCATTGATTAAGTCATTAAGAATGCACTTAATTTAAAACACAAAGAAAATTAATTTTGGGTAACACAAACATCTAAATGACTTGATTTTTTATCTCCACAAAGATTCAAAGTTCAGAGAACTCCTTATAAAATTTCCTCATAAAAATTTTAAAACATTTGGAGCTCATTTAATAACTCAAACTGATTTTTCAAGTTAAATGACATTTTTGGCACTAAAATGATTTTTAATAATTAAAATATAACTGAAAAAATTATAAAAAATAGTTTTTGGAGTCCTCTATGGCTTGGTTTTGGGTGCTCTCTGTGATCGGAAGGATTTTCTAAAAATAAAATTGTAATTAGAATAAAAATTTTATTTTTTAAGCATATTTTGAATATTTAAATATTAAAAAATAATAAAAGTCATAAATTAATAAAATTCATGAAAATATTATAAATTATTTTCTAAGCACTTAGGAACAATTGAAATATTTTTCCTTATTTTCTAAGTAAAGGTATTGAATTTTGAAACTTAAAAATATTTTTTAAAGGCTAAAAATGAATTTTCACTAAACTAATTCCAATAAATCAAAGAAAAATTAAAAAAATGTAAAATTTGCTTCACCGGGTTCTTTAACCTCAGGGAGATTTTCTTAAAAATATAAAACTTAATTTTTCACATTTAAAATATTTTATAATTAATAAACACTCGAGAATTTGAAATAATTTTAATAATTCAAATAAAACTTAAGAATTCATCAAATTTCGTCCAAATTATTTTCTAGTACAAGCCTACCTCCAATAAAAATTTCAAATGGTTAGGCTTTGTCTTGGTCAAGTTATAGAATTTTTTTTGAGAAATCCTATTTTTGCATTAAAATAAATATGTAAATTAAATTAAGTTTTGAAAAATCACATTTTCTCCTCTGATATCTTAATTGACCCATCAGTGAGGTGGGATAAAAATATCAAAGTCATTTGGATTATATTTGATAAATTATAAAGTGATAGGGCCTTAGGGGCAAAAATGTAATTTTAGAAATTTAGCCTTAATTAACATTTAGGCTTAATTAACAATTTAGCCTTAATTAACATTTAGGCTTAAGTTAAAAAGGGAAATGGGTAATCTTTGATCTTAGTCAAAACATTTGGATGATTGAAATATAAGGAAAAAATTGGTAGAAACCAATCTCATTTTTATTAATTAAAGGATGAATTTGTACACTCCCTAAATTATTAAACTTTGGAGGCTTATTAAATTATTAAACTCAAATTTCTAGCCCAGATCCCTTGATCTTTTGGGATACTCATGTAGATGGTCCCCTAAACCTACTAGCCCTAAGGTTATGGTTTGGCTAAGACAACTATGTAGAGGACCCAAAATGGGATTTCCATTGGTCCATAGCTTGTTGGTGATGATTGGTACCTCAACTCTACCAAAATATCCATCTTGGCCTTTTACCCCTAAAACACCCCCAAATTACGAAAATACCCCTCTTGGACCCAAAATTCCAAAAATTTAAAAAATTCCCAGAAAATCCTAATAAATCTTAAATATTCCCAATTGCATTTCTCTCAACTACCACAAGACCCAATTTGCCCAATTTGACCATCTTTAACCAAAACCCCCACATTTGCCTTTAAAGACCTAAATTCCCCAAATTCAATTCAAATGTCCATCAATTTGAACTCAATTAACCTCAATTTCAATCCTAAACTCAAATTAACTTTTGATATGAGCAAATTAAATGAAATCTAAGTTTAATTTGCCCATGATTTGAGCTCAATTTTGATTTAGGTCAAAACCCCAATTTTGGCCTTGGTAAAGCCTCATATCCATTTGATTTTGGACTAAATCCAAAATTCCCAAATTTAGCCCAAATTGGCTAAGTCCCCAAATTTCACCCAATTGATTGCCTTAACCTCCAAATTGGCATCCAATTCATGTTGAAAACTCTTCATGAGGTCCCTATTGACAATTTACAACAATCAATTTGGACTTAGCCCAAGGCTAATTCAAGCTAGACCCAAGCCTAGCCCAACATAACTAAATTGATTAAGGTTCAAACTTCCCTCAAATTGACCCTTCAATTGAACTAAAAACCACTTCCATTCTTCACCAAAGTTGTTCATTATTATCATTCAAACAAATTAAATATTTATTTTGGCCAATTGATATGGCTAACCTAGCCCAAACACAAGTTTTCGTCATTTGCACTCACTTGGACCCATGCACTAAATGTGACCTAACCACCCTAAAGTCATCAAATTAACTCCATCACAGCCATTAATTGGACTTATTGACCAGTCCAAACACCATGAAACCACCTAAATCAAGCCATGGACCAAAGGTCCCCCAAATCATGGGATATTGTTTCCAAAAATGCACATGCTTAAGATATCTTTGCTTAATCAAAGCACAGTTGCATTAAATTGTTGTGATGGATTCCACTCGTTTCTCTGAGCTCCTAGCCACCTCCCCCTGGTCGGCTGGCCAGTCTAGTGCCCGGAAAAGCTCAAAACCAAGAGCCACCCCCATGGCACCTCACCCAAATCAAGCCTAGAGGCGAGCTCATCCAAATCAAATTGAAAAACTCCTCTACCCTCCACGTAAGCACCACAATGTACCCAAACTTGTGCCCTGAGCAAACTACAATGTACCCAAACTTGTGCCCTGAGAGCCACCTCATGACCATTTTTATAAAAACTCACCTCCCACGGCCATGGGAGGTGTGCTGAAATTTTCTTAAAGAGGCCTCTCCAAACTTCTCACAGAGCTACCTTAAGATCCCCTCAGTGCATTCCAACTATTTTTCCCCACCAATTCCCACTGTCGAAGCTCAATTTTGAGCTTGAAACATTGTCAGAAACCAGGACATAACCCAATACACCTTCACAGTCCACCAAACTCAAATTAACTTCACCCATACCTTCACAACAGTGAAAGAAGCTAAAGCCAAATCAAATTACCCACTGAATAAGCCTCCACCGTAGCTCTAGACCAACACCTGCACCTGAAATCGAGATCGAGATTGGTTGAATTCATACCTAGACCTTACACCAAGACCAGGGACTCAATCCCTAGCCTCCTTGGACCTTAACAAACGTGTGGAGCCCCTCTGATCGAAGCTTCACTTCTCAGAGTAAAGGTATAAAACTTCTCATCCTCCTGAGCTCATTTCGATTCTCCATTTACTTAGGCTTGATTTCATGGTATATTAACCATATGGATGTGTTCGTCTCACTTAGACGAGTCCATAGGATCAAACCCGAAGTCATTTAGTTGAGTCTAGGCTAAGATCTTAGGGTTTTAGTGTGGACGATCACGGGATCATTCTATTGGGGACAATGACGGGGAGCTGTTTGATCAAGCGTGTGTCAAATGGAAGGAGGAGATTGAGCTGGACAGCACTTCAGGACATAAACAGCGGGTTGAGTCAGCAAGGTACATTACGTGGACGGCGGTGTCCAACCAAAGCGCGCCACGCATGCCTTCGGAGCCGTCGTAGGTTGAGGTGGCACGCACGGTTTAAATAGATAAATATGGCTTTTTATATTTATTTAAAGGCCCCCAAACTTAGAAAATTCACAACTTTGTGTAGAAAAATCACAAAAATAAAATAAAAATACCCCCTTGCTCAGTGAACAAAGGAGAACAATGTGGAACAAATTTTTAGACCATTTTACGCATATTTTATTTTTAATTAATTAAACACTTTGGAGTCATTTGATTCTCCATGCATATTGAAACATCAACTTGGCTTGAAATTTTGGCATATTGTACCCTCTGTCAAGAGAAACGTCCTTTGATTTTTCTAAAGTTAGAGGAGGTTCCTATACAGAGATCCATATTTTTCAAGTTTTTTGCACATTATTTCTTTAAAATAATCATTGAAATTATCACATTGATTAGAAAAGCCTAATAAAATTTTTGAAGGTCCACTATGACTAGAGAAACCTTTGGAAATAGTTTCATGGGTCAATTCATTTAAAATACTCTTAAGTTTTACAAACACCAAATCACTAAGATAATTATTTTTGGCAAATATAAAAATTTAAATGACTTAATTTTCTTGATTTTTAATCTCCACTATGGTTTATGATCAAGAGAACTCATCATAAAAATTTCAAAAGATTTTGAGTTCATTTGGCAAGTTAAGTTGATTTTTAAAGATAAATGTCACTTTTGACACCTAAATGATTTTTTAAAAATCAAAATATAACTAAAAAATTATGAGACTTAGTTTTTTGAGTTCTCTGTGATCAGGGATATTTTATAAAAATAAAATTTTATTATTTAAAATAAAAACTTGATTTTTAGCCTATTTTAAATATTTAAAATAATTAAAAATTTATAAAATTCACAAAAATAATAAAACTCATTGAAATGTTCGAAATTTCTTCCTAATCACTTAGGAACAATTAGAATATTTTTCTAGAATTTATAAATAAAGATATTGAATTTTCAAGCTTAAAATAATTTTTTAAGGGATAAAAATGAGTTTTCACTAAAATAATTCCAATAAATCAATAAAAAATCAAAAAACTATAAAATTTGCTCCTCTGAATCGTCTGACCCTAGGGATATTTTTTAAAAATACAAAACTTAACTTTCACCACCTAAAATATTTTATTTTTATTAAATAACCCATTATTAAAATAATTCTAATAAATCACGGGGAAATGAAAAAATTATGAAATTTTGTTTGAAGGCTTCTCTAGTCTAGGTACACCTCCAGTAGAAATTTCAAGGGATTATAATTTACCTTGGTCAAGTTAGAAATTTTCTTTGAAAAATCTTATTTTTGCATAAAAATAATTATATAAAATAAATTAAATTTTGAAAAATCACATTTTCTTCTCTCATGTTTTAATTAACCCATAAATGAGGTAGGATAAAAATTTCAAAGTCATTTGAATTGAATTTGACAAATTATGAAGTGTTAGAGCCTTA
>NW_018238194.1:205554-206369 GCF_001263595.1 Phalaenopsis equestris | reverse complement strand
AATCAAACATCCTTGAAACACCACTAAACCCAATTAGGATTAAAAATTTGGCTAAGTGTTGAAACTACACTAACTTGCCTCTTTAAGGGTCTTCACCCGCATAATTTTCAAATTAAATGATAAATGATAATTACCCCTTTTTTAGGGATAATTGAGACTTCAATGTTCACTGAGCATTAAATGTATTTATAGGATGAATTATTAAGGAACATAATAAGTTTAAAAAGAACTCGGGATTTTCCACCAGGCAGCGAGAGAGTAGCATGGTCCTGCTTCTTTCTCCAGATCTGTTGGACATCTCGGAGATCTACTAAACTTAATATATCTTGCTTGATAAAGTCATCCTTAATTAAACTTTTAAGGACCCGCCAAGATATGACGTAGGGTTAAGAAAATTACCAAAACTTTACTTTTCCTGCTCATCATAAACAGCCTTAACATGCATTTCAAGCTTCAGGTGGTGGAACGAGAAGACTCGCTAGGTACACTTTTACAGTTTTCAGCAGTGTCTTTCTTGTACTTTCATACTGTGTTTTTCATACTATACTTTTATACCTACAAATTTGCATGCTAAACAATGACGTCACCCTGCATGAAAACTAAAACTATCAGGATAGCCATATAACCAAAACCAAAATCAAAACTAAAATCATCAAAGATAAAACTCACCGTCACAACATTTAAAATATAAAACAACTCAAAATTTAATTACAAACATCACACAAAACTACAACTTCAACTAAATTAAGATGTCTCTATCGGATGATCGGGAATCCCTCGGAGGAGGTAACCTACGGTTGCTAACAAGGCTTCCC
>NW_018238194.1:154985-205186 GCF_001263595.1 Phalaenopsis equestris | reverse complement strand
AAACCTTGACATCCCCTAGTTCTTCTTCCTTTAGATTCTGCAATAAAATGTTCCAAATTTGAACCAATCCCCTTTCACACCTCTACGTCCGATCTCATTGAAGAGTCCTACCATTTGAAAATCCTTGAAAATAATATTTCCTGATTTTTATCGAGATCTTCTTAGGTGACTTTGGTCATTTGAGATATAGTTAACTATAGGGGCTTGCCCTTATAGGAAGCATGTCCGAACCCAACTTAATATAAACCCTATTTAATCCTATTTAATCCTTTATATTAAATAGTGGAACTTGTCGGCAAATACAAAGGTTTCGCAGACCAAACAGATGTCATACTTTCTTCAGTTTAGTTGATCGAGCCTCTTCCTCAAGTCTTGTGTTTACCCTTTGTGATAGATATAGGATCTGAGGTACGGTGCTCTTTCATTTTAAACTATGAAAAATATGGGGCCAGTTTGATTTCATACTTCAACGTCCTTCCGAAGCGGATGACGGGATTTCAATTCAGGTGACCGACAGCTTCTTACGGGCAACTCCCGACAAACCAACCCGAAATAGCGCCATCAAAGGGTGATCACCCACATAATTTACAAATTAAATTGCAAGTGATAATTACAAGTGATAATTACCTTACTCATAATTACCTTACTCATAAGGATAATTGAAACATCAATGTTCACTGAGCATTAAAAGTATTTTTATAAGATGGATTTATTAAGCAACATAATAAGATTAAATGAGCTCAAGACTTTTCACCTGACAGTAAGAGGGAAGCATGGACCTGCTTTACCTCTGGACCTGCTGGAAACCTCGGAGGTCTATTAAACTTAATATGTTTTGCATAATAAAATCATCCTTAATCAAATTAATAAGCACCCATCAGGATATGGTTTAGAGTGAGGTAGGTCACTAAGACTTTACTTTCTTGCTTCATATAAAATGCCCTCACATGCATTTTAAGTTTCAGGTGGTGAAACGAGAAGACTCACGAGGTACGCTTTTTAAGGTTTACAGTACCATCTTTCTTGTACATTACTTTCTTTCATGTTTGCAAAACACAAAGTTGCCTGCTAAACAACGATGTCACTCTACATGGAAAACTAAAACTATCAGGATAGCCACAAAACAAAAACCAAAAGAAAAACTAAAATCAACCAAGATAAAAATCACTTCCACAACATTCAAAATATAAAATAACGCAAAATTTAATCACAAACAATAACGAATATAAAATAACGCAAAATTTAATCACAAACATCACAAAAACCACAATTGCAACTAAATTAAGACGCCTCTATCGGATGATCAGGAATCCCTCAAAAGAGTTAACCTATGGTTGCTAACGAGGCTTCCCATGGTCTAAATGAAATTATGGAACTCATTAAGTTGAGTTTAGTAAATTCATTTGGACTAAGTGAATCCAACAGAAAGTAGTGGTACCAGAACGAGGGAATCGTATGATCCTAACTGGTGTCGCTCTAATCAACTTTAACATCCTCCATAAAATTTAAAGAACTACAACCATAGGGCCACCTGATTTGAAATCATAACTTGACACCCTAAAAAACTCAAACTCATCACGACAAGGAGCATGGAGCTAGCATGGTGGGTAGCATGACCATCTTCAACAGCAAAACCTATATTCCTCAGTTAAACATTTCCTTACTTAGAATTAGACAACCAAGCCATAGGACTTTGAGGTTGTTTGCTTATGCAACATAAATCCTCACCTTATCTTTAGGCCTTTGTACAATCATGTTGTGCAATCTAATCCCTAACTCGCCTTAAGATTCTAAGGTTGTCATTCCTCATGACCTAAATCCTCAATCTTCCAGGCTATCTGTGTGATCGTTCCACACAAATGTAAGTACTAAATTAATAAAATTGACAGGATGAAACATTCAAATAATTTATCTTCAAAACGGGAGCCAAACAATAGGATAGACTGTGAAGTCACCGAGGCTCTCGTCCGGATCCATGACATCCCCTAGTTCCTCCTCTTTTAGATTCCAAAACAAAATGTTCCAAATTTGAACCAATCCCTTTTCACACATCTTTGTCATATATCATTGAGAAGTCCTATCCTTGTGAAATCATTGAAGATAATATTTCTTGATTTTTATCGAGAGTTTTTTTAGGTGACTTCAGTCATTGAAGATGTAATTAACTATAGGGGCTTGCCCTTATAGGAAGCTCTTCCCAACCCCTAATATAAACCATGTTTAATTCTTCATATTAAATAGGGAAAATTGTCGACAAATAAAACAGTTTCGCAGACTAAACGGATGTCAGTGCTCTTTCATTTAAACTATGAAAAATATGAGATCAATTTTATTTGATCGAGCTTTATTTGATCGAGCCTCACCCTCAATCCTTGTGTTTATCCTTCAGGATAAATGCAGGATTTGAGGTATAGTGCTCTTTCAATTAAACTACAAAAAATATGATGTTAGTTTGATTTCATATTTTTTTGAACTTAAACGTCCTTCCAAAGCGGGCAACAGGATTTTGATTCTGGTGACCGACAGCTTCTTTCGGAAAACTCCTCAACTTTTTAGTGCCGACTGATCACTTGGGACTCATTAGATTATTTTTACTTATTTTGCTAAGTTAACTATATATCTTAAAAAAATAAAAATTTATTTTTCCTAATTTTTCATTAAAATAATTATAATAATTAAAGTATAATTATGGAATTTTGTCTAAGTGTTCCTCTGACCTAGGTGAACCTCTAATAATTCTCTCATGACAAAAAAAAAAAGAATCTTATTTTGATAAGTTAAATAAATCAATGATGAAAAATCTTATTTTTAAATTAAAATAATTATATAAATTAAATGAAAATCTGAAAAACCACATTTTCTGCTCTAATGTTTAATTAACTTATGATTGAGTCACTATGAAAATTTCAAAGTCAATTAATTTTCATTTGATAAGTTATGGGAGAGGGAACCCCAGGGGCAAAGTGGTAATTTTGTCATTTTAATGCCTTAATTAAATATTAGTATTAATTTAAGGGCAAATGGGTAATATTTATTATAATAAACATTTTGGATGATTGAAACATAATAGGTTAAAGGTAGAAACCAATTTGTCACCTTCTTATGATTAAAGTAAAATTGAAATTTTGTTAATTATTATAATTGGGGAGATAATTTAATTAAAGTGTTCCTAAGGCATTAGGCCTGAGCTATGAAGATAGTAATTCACTCATTTAAGGCCCACCAATTTGTAATTAAATTCTAAGTTTGATATAAATTTAAATCCCATTTCAATATTTAATCATCTTAAATTTCATTTGAAAATTTAAATTAAAAGGGCCTAATAGTGAATTAGGTTCGATATTTAAGAGTTTTCTTAATTGGGATTAGAAAAGAAGAACTCAATTGATTAATATTTTTAAGCACATTAGACCCTACTTTAACTCTGACATTAAAATCCCTAACGTCCTTGAGTGTGTCCCTTTAGGGTACCGACTCATATAACTGTCAAATGAAATGCTAAGTGACTATCTAATTTCTCTCATTTTTGTGATAATTAAAATGCCAAGTTTCGCTGAGTAATGGAGTAGCTTTATTTTGACATTGGGATGATTAATATAACAATATGATAAGTTCAAAATAAACATGAAATGTTTCAAGAGATCTTTAGAGCAGTTCAGAGTCATTCCCCGAATATTTTGGAATCTCTTGGATATTTTTGAAGGATAAATTAAACTTGTTATATTTTTTTCTAGAAAAATCATCCATTAAGATCTTTTGGGACTCACCGAGTCATGGTTTTAGGGTTTGTTAGCTACACCTTCATCTACTCTTGCTATTTATTTAAATTTCTACAAAATTATATGCATATTGCAAAAGCTAATATTTCAGCGGGAATGACGAGAAGATGACAAGTATGCTTTTATAATTTTATTTAATTTCTTACTTTTTTCTGTAATTTACTTTCATTGCAAAATATTATAACTGCATGGTTGTGCTCCTTAGTTTACTTGAAAAATTAAAACCATTTTCAACAATCTAAAACAACCGTTTCAAAGGTAACCATAAATACTTTGAATTGCAACTAAACTTAAAACGTCCTTTTGAATTTACGGAAGTTCCTCGGAGGAGGTAAGCCACAGTTGCTAATGAGATCTCCCCGGCTTAAATTTGTGTAAGAACTTGTCTAAGCTAAGTAAAGTAAAAAGCATGTAATGATACTAAATTGAGAGAATAATGGGATCCTAACCGATCACACTAATCAACTTTAACCCCCCTGATAATTAAACTCTAAACTTGTCATTTAAACCATTAAACCTCAGACTTTAAGACAGCTACTTCGTCGAGGAGCCTAAAGCTAACTTTTTGGGTTGCCTTCTACAACATCATGAGGAGCTACAATAGCACATCTTTTGTTAGAATTAAATAACAAGCCATAAGAATTTTAAGGATGTCCACCTAGTGTGACATAAATCATTAACTCTTCTTTCTATGCCTTTGAACAACCATGTTGTGCAGTTTAAGCCTTAACTCATTTTAGGATTCCAACTTTTTTGTTCTTCACGAACTAAATCCTCATATCTTCCAGGCTATTTGTGTGACCGTCTCACCTAAATGTACTCCCTAATTAATAAAATTGCCAAGATGAAACATTTAAATAATTTATCTTCTCATCAAAATTGAAGCCAAACTATAGGATAGCTTAGGAAGTCACCGAGGTTCTCGTCAAGATCCATTAAATCCCCTAGTTCTTCTTCTTTTGGATTCCAAAATAAAATGTTCTAAATTTGAGCAATTCCCATTTCATATCTCTTTGTCTGATCTTTTGAAAAATCCCACCCCTTGAAATTCTTGGAGACAATATTCCATGATCTTAATCGAGAGTTTTCTTAGGTGACTTTGGTTATCTAAGATATAATTAACTAGAGGGGCTTGCTCTTATGCAAAACTTTTAAGAACCCAGCTTAAAAAAAACCCTATTTATTCTCATATATTAAATAGGGGAACTTGTCGGTCAACATGAAAAATTATTTTTAGTAGACTTTAACGGATGTTGTAAGTTCTATAGTTTATTTAATCGAGCCTCACCAATAAGTAGTGTGGCTTCCTTTTGGGATAAATGCACTGCTTGAGGTGTTAGGCTCGTTTATTTAAACTACAGAGGATATGAGTTTAGTTTGGTCCTGTATTATCAAAACTTGGCATGAATTGAAATTGGGTGCAATCACTTTCATCACTGCTTAGTTTCTATGGGCAGCCAAAAATCAGGGCAAGGATGAGGACCAACCTGTTGTCACTGGTAAGGGGATATCAAATTGCTTAGCTTTCATTAGAAAGAAAATTCATTAGAAATGCTTTTTCAACAATTTGAACATCTGCAGAACTGCTAACCAGAAAAACTTTAAAGTGATTAAGGTGGTGTGGAATAAACCTCTGTTCCCCTTCATCAAAATCAACATAGATGGGAGCTTAACACTTAAGAGGGCTGTTATAGGAGGAGTTTTCAGAGATCATTAAGGATATTGCTTGCTCTACTTTCAATCCCCAACTATGGCAGAGGATGCAATGAAGCTGAAAACATAGCAATTGTTCTAGGCTCAATTGGACTCTTTTACAAGTTGAAGTGGATTCCACTAAACTATGGGACTAAATGATAGGTAGAAACACCCCCACTTGGCTCATATAGTAGTGGCTTATTCAGATGAAGCACTTATCTAGGGAGATGAGGGTTTATTTTTCTTTCATTTACAAGGAAGTAAACAGACCAAAAAATCAGTTAGCCATCGGTGGAGATGAATCATAAATTTTTAGTGTTTCTACCTCTCCTACACCTTCTCTACATTTTTTGCTTCGGGGCGATAACTGCAATGCCCCTCACCTTAGGATTGTAATCTATTTTTGCTCTTAATAAAGATTTTTCTTTTTTGCCAATATATATTAAATTAAAGTGGGCAACAAGATTCCTATTCTGGCAACCAATAGCTTTTGGAGACTCCGTTGGGGATTATTTTCTCTCTCCACCTAGATCATGGAATCTTTTCTTCATACATCGGTAATGTTTTCATGTCCCATATGGACCACGTTACCCCTCTTTCGTTAACATGCTTCACCCATTTCTTTCTTGGGTAAGTACGGTCAACTCTTTCAGACTTCATGACCATCTGCTCAATCACCTTTGAAAAGAGAGTTTCAGGAGTTCATTAGGTCAGGAGTTCATTAGGACTTTTAGGACTTTTATCTTTATGTGGGATCGAACCCCCAATAGGTGTATTGGTGGACTAGTTCCGCTTGGGTGATGTGCATTGTCAAGTTGGTCCCACATTGGGTACTAAAGTTTACTTTTCTCATATATTTTCGGGTTTGGTTTGCTTCTTTGCAAACCAAACCAACCCGTTGAGTTTTTTTGCTTTTAACCTTGCCAGTTTAATTCATTAATTTTTCTCATCTTTTAAGTTACCTCACTGAATTTTAAATTTTTCACAAACTAAAATTAAATAAAAATAAGACGGGCTTGCCCAGTCTATAAAATGATACTTATTAATTTTTAGTGTTCGCACAAGAATTACAAGTTATTGGTCAAATACTAACCCCAGAAATTTATTTTTGAAGCTACTACAATTGTGTTCCCCATGCTCACTTTCTCCTACAACCTGCTGACTAGCTGTGTGCCGGCATTGTCGCTCTCACCATCAAGTTTGAGCCGAATTTGATGAACTCAAAATCGTACTTGGAAAGACCTCATTTGTGGTAATGAAAGTCACCACTCCAGAAGTATTGGAGCCATCTGTTGAATTCAAATTGAACTATCCTTATGATTACCCTTCTTGCAAGAAGGTGAAGACTACTGCTACCCCGATACCTATTAAGTCTGTTGTTCCCTCGTCTGCCAATGGAAAAGAGATTATGATCGTTGAACATATAGTTGAAGGATTTACCACCCCATCGTTTGTATTCAAATCAAATATAGTTTGAAGCCCTTGCCATTAATTCGGTCACAGAGAAGAAATCATAGTCGAAGGATTTGGAAGGCTACTAAAGCCCAAGTTCCAAAGAAAGTGTTTGTTGATGAGGTTTCTAACCAGGAAGAACTTGGTTTGCTTGAGACCACTCTACTTCTGGGAGGGAGTAGGTTTCACCCATTAACGAAGATTAATGGATATGAAAGTATTCAGAAGATTGCTGCTGCATTACCATTACTTCATTGTTGTAATTAGGAGAGAGAGAAACCCGTCCCTATCAGCAAAGTCTATACAAAATTTCAGATATTGGCCACTAAAGAAGGATGTTCAATTCTTGAGTTGCTAAGCTACTGGGATGTGTGGTATCTCCCCAAATGAAGAAAAAAATTTTAAAGATTGTTAGGGCTGCCCCACAGTCTCAAAGATCAGCTCAAGTTTTATCATCTTGCATTCCCATTAGATTCTGTCTAGGAAGCCGAGTTCAAACTACCGTCAGTACCACTAATTTTGTTACTACTACTGCTCCAAGGTCTGCATGAAGTCGACCGACTAATTCACGTCTGGGTCCAAGGATACTACCAGTTGTTGGTCATAAAGGTTTTAAGAAAAAAGAGAAAGTAAAGAAGTCACTTGGGTTGTACCTGGTCCGCACCGCGGGGAACATGCCTCTCCTTGACGCAATGATGCTTCTATTGAGACACCCCATCTCAAGACATCATCGTCAGAAAAGAAGGTACGGGTACCGAAGGTCACCGTACAAGTACAATCTGATGAGTCGACAGGGCAAGATTGTGGAATGAAGCAAAGGTCTGAGGTATCATATGTCTTTGCAGCCAATGCTAGTGAGTTCGACATACAAAGGGAAGATGTTCAAGAGAGTCCTCCAAATCATAAAATAATCCAGGAAGATATGATTGAAGAAAACTTTAAAAAGCTTATATCTGAGCTTTCTGAGTTAGCCAAAGAGCATGGAGTAGATATGGATGATGAAGATTTTGATTTTAACGATTATCTCGATGATGAATTCATGAATGTTAATGTCATCAAAACTAGTGTCGCGACATCTGTGCGCGATGCCTAAACTCTTGTTGAAGGGAACACCATAGATGATTTGCGTAGGGCTTTTCTGCTAAGAGATAAACAAATTAACCAAATGAAGAAGAGAATGAAAGAAATGTCCACCACCATGACCGCCATGGCTATAGTTCATAGACAATTCTGGTCGCACAAGCTAGCTTCTCTAGAAGTCAACCAGCCATAGATAATTTACATTACCTATGAAAGGAGAGAAGTTTCTTCCGCTAATAGAGATGATCTACAAAAGAAAGATTCTACACCAAGTGTAATACCAGAAAAAGATATCAAGTAGTTTGTCGAACAACAAGTTCAGAAGGTCTTAGCCCAATCAAAGGGTGGTGCATTGATTTTGAATTGTAGACCTTACCTGAAGGAGTTCAATGTCGTGCCCAACCCTAAGGGTTTTTTGTCACCAAACTTTAAGACATTTGCTAGGACCAGAAATCCCAAACAGAATGCAGCAAATTTTCGAGTCAGCTGTGGCAACACCGGAGGTAATGAAGCCTTGATCATCCATCAGTTTGTAAGCAGCTTGTCTGAAATTACATTCCATTTGTTTGGCGAGTTGCCCAAAGGATCAGTAAAGACATTCATCGAATTGGAACAGTTGTTCTTAAAGATATTTGCTGGAGTGCAACACCACATTATGATTGGAGATCTCGTAGTGGAAAGGAAAAAGCCAAACAAGACTTGAGTGGATTATATCTTTTGTTGGAGAAACCTAAGCATGAAATGTGAGCCTCAGCTACAGAAACAACATGCGATTGAGATTCTACCCAAAAGCCTTCATGGGCCGGTAGGCTAAATGCTTAAGAGACTCACCATCAAGTCCTTTGAGAAGATGCTAAGCAAGGCCAGTAGTCTACGAAAAGAAGTCAAGCATACAGTTTCTCGAGAAGAATCAGAGAAGCCCAGGACAACCAGAGCATTCGAGAACAAGACCAGAACAATAGCGATAGTTGATAAAGGGAAGCACCCGATGAGGATTAAGGCAGAGCACTTTTATCAGAGTTCCCAACATTTTTCACAACATACTCAACCTCAGTAACAACAAACATAGATGTATGGTCAGTCTAGCCAGTAATCATATCAGGGAAGATCGTACCAAGAGTTGGGATCAAATTATTTTAGAATGAATGAAAAGAGTGTATTCTTTTAAAGAAGAGGCAGTACCGAAGATGTTCACAAGTTTAATGAAGATGCTTGAGTTCAGATTGCCTGAGCCAAAGAAGCTAAAAGAATTTAACAAGAAGGATCATCACAATTTTTCCCCTATCACATGGTGTTGGGTACACATTAGAGGGTTGTTTCAATTTCAAGAATTGACTTGAGAGGAATCTTAAAGAAGGAAATATAACAATCCTGAAAGAATATTTAAAAGAACTTGAAATAGATTCTGTAAATATGATTTTTTCTAAGCCGATCACTCCAATAGATCCATAGTCAGAGAAATATGGACGGAGAACAGTTTGGAACAAGTCATCTAAAAAGATACTAGACCAGATTCAGACCGCTTCAGTGCAGACAGTCATCCAGATTCTATAGCCTGCCAAAACTAAGATAGAGATTTCACCAGAGAATTCACCGCAACTAGAGAAGAAGAAGGACGTCATCATGAAGATAGATAGCATAGGGTAGGATAGGGTCTGCCTCTATTAGATTTGTTGTCTCAAACTAGGGGGAGAAAATCCTCTAACCCATGACCGTGTTTGATTAATTTTTGCGCCACCAGGGTCTTTTGAATATAATGATTATGATTTCAGCTATATTCTATTTTTTTCTAGTGATAACATAACTGACTTTGGCCAATTTAACTCCAACCTCGTTTCCTAAACTGACCCTCAAATCATACTTAAGCCAGATGCACCTGCTGATAAGAATGAAGAAGATATCGACCACACCGGTTACAATAGCACTAGGAAAGAGGAACCACTCCTCGAGTGCCACTATACACCGCTTAACATCAACTTTGATTTCTCTAATGCAGAAGTGACACAAAATGTCTTATCAACAACATCACAAGAACAGAAAGAAGAAGAAATTATAGAAATAAATCTAAGAAGTGGAAAGGTATTACCTCCGAGAACAGCTCCAGTGGATAAAGAAAAATAAATAGTCACTCGGCAAGAACTAACTCCACCTCCGACAATGGAAGAGACACATAACCAAGTAAAGAATGGAGGATTTTGTAAAGTGGATTATATCATACTAGCTTATCTTAGGCGGTCACCGACCAAAATAAGCATCTACGATGCTCTAATCCTATCGAAGGAGATGAGAAGTTCTCTGGTTACAACCTTGCATAACCTAGAGAATTTATTAACTCTGTTGGCCAGTACATCCTCAATGAAGTTTGTTCGTTAAAAGAACAACCTGGGATAACCTTCACAGATGAAGACTTGTTGCTCGACACCACCGACCACAACCGACGACTCTACATCTCTGTTAATATCAATAGATTTGTGTTGTCCAGAGTTTGGGTAGATCCGAGAGCATCACTCAAATTAATGATTCTACGGACGTTGGCATACTTAGATATTAAGGTACGGGAGCTTACAACCCATAAAATGATGCTAGGAGGATTTAATTGGAAGGGAGAAAGAGCCCTTGGATTGATTACATTGCTAATGAAAGTATGAGAGCTAGTAACAACTACAAAATTTCATATGATCAACACGAAGACCTCTTTCAATTCGTTACTTGATCGACTATGGATTCATGAGCGTAACATGGTTCCATCATCTCTACACCAGTGCATCAAGTATTCTAAAGAATGACGAGAACATTGCAATATAATGGATTCACAACTATTTTCAGTTCATGAAGTGGGCATCCGTGAAGACACCGCCTTCCACGCACCTCCAAAGAAAACTAACTTTTCCTTTGAAGTCGTGACAAATGTGATGGAAGATTCAGAAGGATCACAAGAGCTGGTCCATTCAACTTCACTTCAATGATCTACTATAATTTCCTCACAATGGGTTGGTAGAGGTTCTTGTAGCCCATACACTCGAGAGCAAGGCCGAGGATGTGGACGAGGAAGAACCAAAATGATTGTTGAATATACTAGGTCGACCATCAGCATCAACATGGAAGATAGTTACAATGAAGAAAGCTCCGAGGAAAAAATAATGATGATAAAACAAAAGAAGCATCAGTTTGGGCTTTCCTTGGAAGATGCCGTGAAAAGTTAATATGAATCAATGTAAAATTGGATTAACTACTACGTGCATGTCATGAACCTTACTCCAATCCACCCTCAAAAGGTTAAGTGTTTAAAGGTCAAGGAAGTCTGCAGCGTTGGTTTGAAGCCAACGAAGTTTTACCATGCTTCCCCTCCTACTAATAATGAAAGTTATGTAAATTTAGAAGAGGATTCTAATGGACTAATGGTATTACCTTTTTGTTACTTTTCTCCTTATGTGCAAAAGTTAATTCAACAAGGATATGTGCCAAAAAAAATGCCAAAAGATAAGCTACAACTCTTTCAAAAATTGTGGAATGTTAAAAGTCATACTCCTAATTTGAAAGAAGGTCTTGGATTTGGTACTGCATGACAAGTCAATGAGTCAGAATTTTCCATGGTTGTTACTAGTAGATTAGAAGAGGATTCCCTTGATGTGGAGGATGACTCTGAAATTCAACCGATAGATGAAGCTCCACCCAAATTTGAAGAAGAAATCAAATCAACCATTAACGAGTTGAAGGAAGTCAACCTCGAAAATGAGAAGTAGCCCCGACCTACCTTCATAAGTTTGATGCTCAGCGAGGAATAATATACACAGTTGATCAAGTGATCAAGTTATTGTCAGAATTTATTGTCAGAATTTAAAGATTGCTTCACATTGAGCTATGATGAAATGTCAGGGCTATGAGTAGAAGTTATAGTATAAAAGCTCGGGGTGGATAAAGATATGACCCTAGTAAAATCGGCTCCCAGAAGGATGCAGGTCGAGAAAGAGCAACAAGTCATTAAAGAGGTAAAGAAATTAATAGATGCTAACTTTGTGTGGGAAGAGCAATACCCAACATGGCGAGCCAACATTGTACGAGCTAAGAAAAAGAATGGACAGATCTATGTTTGCGTCAACTTCATGGATTTAATAAAGCATGTCCAAAAGATGATTTTCCACTACCGATACAATAGTTGATGGTGGACATCACTTCTACGCATGAGATTTTCTCTTTCATGGATGGATCATGAGGTTACAACCAATTAAAGTTGGTTCCAAAAGATGCAGCGCTTATTGCCTTCTAAACACTGGTCGGGATTTTCTACTACACAGTGATGTCATTCGGGTTGAAGAATGTAGGAGTAACATACCAATGAGCTATGATGAAGATTTTTGATGTCCTCATTCATAACCAAGTGGAATGGTACATGAATGATTTGTTCATCAAAAGCAAGCAAATAATAGACCATTTATATGATTTGAGGATCATGTTCGAACGTTATGACAATATAATCTCAAGATGAATCCCTTAAAATGTGCATTCGGCGTCACCTCTGAGAAATTTCTAAGATTCATTTTACATCATCGGGGAATCGAGAAAGACCCATATAAGATTAAAGCTTGCTTGGAAACGCCTCCTCCAAAAACCCTGAAGCAACTACGTTCCTTCCCAAGAAAGTTGACATATTTGAGACGCTTTATTCTTAATGTGTCAGGTAAATGCAAACCTTCTCGACATTAATTAAAAAGGTTGCAAAATTTGTTCGGTAAGAGAAATGCCAACGGGCCTTTGAGGATGTTAAACAATATTTAATGACATCTCCTATTTTGGGAGCCCCTATCCTGGAAAGACCTTTGATAATTTATACTGTGGCCTTAGGTCAATGACGAGGGTAAGGAAAACACACTCTACTACTTAAGTTACCGTCTAATACTAATGGAGGTGAAGTATCCCCCTATTGAGAAACATTGTCTAGCTTTAATTTTTGTCGCCTAGAAGCTTAAACATTATAAGCTTTCTCATAAGATAACCCTTATTTCAAAAGTTAATCCATTGCAATATTTAATGACCCAATCAACACTTTTCAGACGTCTAGCATGCTGGTCGATGAATTTATTGTAATTTGATATAGCTTTTCTTCCCTTTTATGCTATCAAGGGCCAGATTTTAGCAGATTTTCTCGCAGCACACCCACTTCTAGTTGGGTCCCCTCGCAATGATGAACTACCAGATGAGTAGATACTACAAAAAGAGTTGTCCAGTGCTAGACGTTGGGAAATATACTTCGATGGACCTTCATGAGCCAGAAAAGATAAAGGATCAGAGACAGTTATGTCAGACAAATGAAGACTTAGTTTGATTTTCATGATGTCAAATTAGGGTATGTTGAGAGTCTCTTATCACCTGATAGAGTCATGTATAAATAATGAAGCAGAATATGAAGGAATGATCACTGGGTTGGAGTTGGCAATCGCAATGGATGTAACAGATATTGTCATCTATGGAGGCTCACAACTTGTCATCCAACAAGTTTTTTGACAACATAAGATTTTGAATCCAAGATTAGCAGAATACCATCAGTACACAATGAAGTTTTTGGAGCAGATCCCTAGTGTGACTCTACATCGGATTCCTGGGGGAGATAATGCCCTTGCCGACCCTCTAACAAAACTTGCTAAGGAGCTGGCGTGTCTATCACAGGATTCCATTGAGATTATAGATCAAGGACTTTAGGTTTTATCTGAGATCGACCTCGATAAACTACACAAGCTTAAAAAATAAGAAGAGATGATGATTGTAGTAGCTGACATTAACGAATATTGGCTTAAGCCATTAAAAAAATATTTGTAAACAGAAAGCTACCAGAGGCCAAATCTGAAATATATCACACCATAAGAAGAGCTATGTCGTATGCTCTAGTAAGTAATGTCTTTTACAGAAGATCGTTTAATCAGATGTGGCTGAGATGTTTAAGCAGAGCTGAAGCATAAAATATCGTCAAAGAAGTACATGTGGGATTGTGTGTAGCTCACCAGTCAGGACCAAAGAAGAAAATGAAGATTAAGAAACATGAATATTATTAGCCAACAATGAGATTCGATTGCATGGATACAACCAAAAAGTGTCACCTTTGTCAAGTGCATGGGGTGATCTTACATCAACCCCTGAATGTGCTACATCCAACTATTGCCTCGTGGCCATTCGAGTGTTCGGGCACTGACATAATAGCTCCAATAGACCATCCATCCTCTAAGGGACACAAATTTATTCTTGCAACTATTGATTACTTCTCCATATGTGTAGAAGCAGTGTCGCTACGTGAGGTTACATCACAACACATTTCTCAATTCATCAAGATTCAGATAGTCTATCATTTTTGTGTGTCGTGTAGAAAGATTTCAGATAATAGATCAGCATTTAAGAACACAAAGATCAACAACTTCATCAAACGACATAGCATAAATTGGAGATACTCTACAATTTAGTATCCCAAGGAAAACAACCAGGCTGAGGCTTTTAATAAGAAGCTTGTGCAACTTTTGAAGAACACATTGGATGAGAATAAAAGAGAATGGCAAGATAAATTATTGGAAGCTTTGTGGGCCTAGATGACAACATTCAAAAGTCCCACTCAATGTACACCCTACACACTTGTTTATGGGTCTGAGGTCGTACTATCATTAGAAGTCTTGTTACCATATCTGGGAGTCATTGTCGCCAATCAGATTACAATCGAAGAATGTGCAAAACATAGACTTAAATAAATGTTAGGTCTAGAAGTAAAGCGATTAGAAGCACATTAGAATTTGGAGCTCTACAAACAAGCATGGTGCAAGCTCATGACAAATTTGTCCTCCCAAGTGCGTTCAAAGTTGGTGATCCCGTACTTGTTCTCAAAATATCTATTCTCTTACACCACAAGATATGTGGAAATTTTGAACCAACTTTGTAGGGACCATTTTTCATATAAAAGGTTCATTGAGGAGGAGTTTACCAGTAGGTGGATTTTCAGAGTAAATGGCATATGTTGTAGATAATGTTCGATATTTGAAGATATACTACACAACATGATGTTACTTGAAATAAATTTTTGAAATTTGTACTTGTTATTAGATGTTTGTTTGGTCAGTATCCGTGACTGGGTCCAAAGTTTTGTAATAAAATCAATTTTAATAAAATAAAAATTTGAATTTGCCAACCTTAATTATTTTTGTTTTAATTTCTAAATTTCAATAAATTAAATTAAATTAAATAAAAAAACTTACACTTGTTTAAATTAAAAATTTGTTTAATAAATAGTTTGTTATTGTTCTTTTTTGTTCAAAATTTTAGTGCACTAATGTCTTTTTGTCTTCTAAAGAAAAATGTCGACTCAAAAGCTGATTTTTGGTTTTAAATACGACTTAAATCTCGCTCTAAATGAAGAAGAACAGCCCAGGGTGGCATCGTACACTTTGCTTGGACTTCGCTCAGGTCAATGTAGACTACGAGGGTCCCCTGATGAGCATAGTCAATAGCCGGAAGAATGAAAGATGACCATCACTGCTCAGAATATGTACATTGAAGACTCCTCACTAACGAGGAAGAAAGCATAAGAGTTACAACATCCAATGAAAGGAAACAAGCCGTTTACTGCCCCTGATTACCGCACCGACAAGAAACTTGTTCAGTGTCAATGAAGAAAGAGTTTCGGATGCACTACTTAGAAGGGTACAACGCCGTAACACCAATTGCTGTAAGCATAGAGCTTTCCTACATCAGAAGAAAAAAAAATGTGAAAGAAGAAGAAATGACACTTACCCCGATTCCTGAGGGGGAAATCTATAATCCACGTATGAGGGAAACTTCTACCGATCCACCATTCACAGAAGATGAATTAAAATTTGTCACAAAATCAACACTGCCAGAAATTTCAGATGAGCTTTGCAAGGGTTGCACGATGTGCAACATTAAAATTCCAAGACAAACATCAACAACAGAAGAAATTTATGGAGTGCCCAGGATGTAACGTCCTCCACTTGGAGCATTACTATACCTTTGAGGAGTATACAGCTATCGACGCATGGTGTGTTGACCTCACTTTTGGTTGAGATCTAGTTTTTCCTTTTTAGAAGCCTAGGGTATAGCCATAAGAATTTCTTATTGACTATTCCTAGAGGACTAGGAAGAAACCAACACCATTATAAGTTCTAAACTTTTCTTTGCTCAAGTTGAAGTTTTATATACTGATTCTAACTTCTAGCACTTAGTAAATGGGGCCACTATATGGGAGCTCAAGGAGAGTTCCCATAGGGCTGCTTGGCCATAGGGTGTGTGGTCTTGGTTTCTTTCACACTTGCACATTACACTTCAACTCACTACCTTAAGCCTAAGCCTACCTAGCTTTGACCTCTTAACCCTTAGGGAGACTCATGTAGATGCTCCTCTACACCCACCAGCCTTAGGCTTCGGTTTAGCTAAGACCAGTACATGGAGGATCCAAAGTAGAGGATTTCATTGGTCCATAGCTTAAATAGGATGGTTAGCACCTCACTTTCACCAAAATACCAAACATAGCCTTTTGCCCCCAAATTTACCCAATTTACCAAATTTCCCTTGAAACTCCAAAATTTCCAATTTCACCCAAATACCCAAATTTGTTCAAAAATCATCTCAAACCATTTCAAACCACCCAAATTGGCCAAA
Source organism: Phalaenopsis equestris (assembly GCF_001263595.1). Classification (NCBI taxonomy): domain Eukaryota; kingdom Viridiplantae; phylum Streptophyta; class Magnoliopsida; order Asparagales; family Orchidaceae; genus Phalaenopsis; species Phalaenopsis equestris. Next base: position 188,531 of record NW_018238194.1, on the reverse strand, counting down.
ACTTCACAAAATTACCAAAATACCCCTCAAATTGCCAAAATTACCAAAATAACCTTGGTGGACCAAACTTTCCCAAAATCTTCAAAATCATTTCAAGTATCCCTAAAACCAACTTGGGCCCTTCAATTGAACTCAATTTGATCAATATGACCCATTTTGACCAAAAGCCCATTTTGACCAAAAGCCCCAAATTTTGACCAAAAGCCCCAAATTGCCTTTAATGGCCCAATTACCCCAATTCACCCCAAATGTCCACCAATTTGATCCTAATTTTCTCAAATTTTAATTTAAAACTAAAATTCATCACGCTAGAACTCAATTTAAACCAAATCTAAACCCCATTGATCCACATTGGAACCCAAGTTTAGCCCATGTCAAAAAAGCCCCAATTTGTCCCAAAATCAAAATCTCACCCATTGAACCCCAAATATATCCAATTGCCTCAATTTTGCATCATAAACTCTTCAAAATACTTACACATACCAAATTGAACCTTCAATTGGATTTTGTAAAGCCCTAATATCACTCAAATCCAACTTGGACCAAAACCCCCAATTTTACCCAAATTTTGCCATCTCTCCAAATGTCATCAAATTGAATGCCCAAATCCCAAAATTGACACCCAATTAATGTTGAGAACTCTTCATAACATACCTCTAGACCATTTTGAACTCTAAAGTTGGGTTTTCCAAAGCTAGCCTAACCTAAACCTAAGTCAAACCCAACATCCCCAATTTGATCAAATGCTCAAAATCTTTCAAATTTACTCATCAAGTCAATTCAAAATCACTCCAAATCTTTTCTAAACTCTTTATGACAATCATCTACACCAAGTTGATCAAGCAATTGAGTCCAATGGCAAGGGTAGCCCAACCTAAACCCAACGTCAAGCCAATTTGACCAAAATTGAACCCATGCACCAAATTTGACCAAGCCATGCCAAATTGATCAAGCCAAAGCTTCCACAACCAACTTCTACGCCCTAGTGACCAGTCTAGACTCACCTAGTCCACCTTAGAGGAGCGATGGACCAATGTTCCCCAAATTTATGGCATTTGACCCCATTCATGGCCTAACTCAAAATATCCTTGCCATCATGCCTTACCATTAGAAGTTAACTATCATTAAGCACCCTTTGAACTCCATGAGCTAAGAGGTGACCAGACCCTGGCCAGCCACCACCTCAACCACCAAAAATTGTCAACCCAAAGGAGCCCATGTTGGCTAAAACTCAAAATTTGAACTTCCTGACTTGCCTCACTCCAATTGGATACTTGTGCCTTTCTTTCCTCCACCTCAACAAGCTTTAGCACCCAATTTCTAGCCCTGTGCACCACCATGTAGCCACGGTTATAAATGGAGCTCTCCATGGAAAAAGGAGAGAGAGCTTAAAACCTTGGGGAAACTCTGCCAAAATCTCATTGCCAAAATCTCATAAACTCTGCCAAAATCTCATCAGAGCCTCTCCAAACCTTCTCAAGTTCAATCCCCTTGCTCTCAGCCACTCACAGCCACCCCATAGAGCCAATATCTTCACTGAAATTTTCTCCAAAGCATGGAAAATTTTCTCCACACCTCCACAGTCCATCAAAGTTCAATTAACTATGCTGACACCATAACCAAAGTGAGAGGATTTGATTCCGCTCAAAAGAGCCCTGACATAGACTTTGATCAACACCTGAAATTGAGCTTGATCAAACTCATAGCTAGGCAATTCACAAGGGCCTAGGATTTCTTCTGTAGGTTTGTTGGACCCAATCAAAGTTGTCACAACCACCTGATTGATGCTTCCCCTCTCAGACAAAGGTATTGAGCCTCAACCCTAAATCAAGCTTAATTTGATTATTCACGTGTAATGGCTTGATTTCATGCTTAATCATATGAATAGACACGTCTTGAGTAGATGAAGGTTTAAAAATAAACCCCTTGTGAGTTGGTTGAGTCTAGATAAAGATCTCAAGGTTTTTGATAGAGAGCCATCTAATCGTGCCTTTATTCAATGGACAGTCACGATGGAGCCGGACTAGGAGATGATACGTGAACTGCAGGATGCGTAGCACTGAGGTGGTTGGTAGCTTCGAATGGAAAAGCGCCGCATGTGAAGCTTGACACATCACATGATGAGGTGGCACCGCGGTGGATAAATAGAAAAATAAGGATTTTTTTTGTATTAATTGACTAGAACTTAAATAAAACCATATCCTTTCATAAAAAAAATCATAAAAATAAATTAAAAATACCCACTTGCTTAGTGAATAGAGGAGGATAATGTGGAGCAAAAATTAAAAATTATATGCTTACTTTCTGATTTTTAATGAATTAAATAACCTTTATGGTATTTCAATTCATTATGATCAAGCATTGCTCACCATTGCTTGAAATTTTTAGGTTTCATTCCTTATGATAGAGGCTATGTTCTCTGATTTTTTCAACATCGCAGAGTATCTCTATGCTTCAAACTCTAATTTTCAAGCTAAGATGACTATTCTAGAATATTTTAATTATATAAATTAAAATATCATTTGGAAAATTATGGGATGATTTTTAGTAGGTTTGTTGTGGTTAGAAAAGCATATGAAAAATATTATGAGAGTTTGAATAATTCTATAAATTTCAACATTTGATTAAATTTATATATCTTGTACTAATTTGTTTTAATTAAATATAAATAAAAAAGCACCAAAATAAATTCCACATTGTGCATATTAATAATATTAACCCACTGTTAAAATTTGAAAATTATTTGATTTAGTTTATGCACTAAAGTTGGTTTTCCGAGAAACATTATATTTTTGCACAAAAATAAATATATTAAATTAAATACACTTAAAAAAATTATGAAAAGTGATTTTCTGAGTTCCTTGTGATCAGGACACTTAGGAAAAAACAAAAGTAATTTTTGATAAAATATATGATTTTTTAGCATTATTTTGAATTAAAAATGATTAAAAATAGTTAAAAAATTACCAAAAGATTTAAAAATGTTCCTATTGGTTTCCTGATCATTTAGGAATCATTAAAATATTTTTCATAATTTTTTCTAAGTTAAACATAACTTTTTTTAATAAAACCTTAAAATGAATTTTTCTTAATTTGGCTCATTAAAATAATTGTAATAAATAAATTAAAAGTCGTAAAAATATAAAATTTGTTTCTCTGTATTCTTTGGACTTAGAGATGTTTAATAAAAATATAAAAAAAAATTTTTGTAAATAAAACCTATGTTCCATTCAAATTAAATCATAAAAATCATTAAATAATCATAAGATAATGATTAAAATTTAATTCAAATAAATCATAGCATTTTCCTAAGTGTTTTCTCTGACCTAAAGGAAGCTCGAATACTTTTCTCATAAACCAAAAGCTAGAGTTTGATTGCATAAATAAATTAATTTTAAAAATCCTATTTTCTAAGTTAAAATAATTATTTAATTTAAATATAAATTTGAAAAACCACATTTTTCTCCTTTGATGTTTTAATTACTCCATGTATAGGGTATTCTGAATTCTTTTAAGTCATTGAAAAGGTGCTTCATGAGTTATGAGGTGAAGAGCCCCAAGGGTAAAGTTCCCATTTTAAGATTTTGATTCCTAAATTAAAATTGAGGATTAACCAAAGGGAAAATGATAAATTTTAATCTTAATGAATACGTTTGAATGATTGAAACATAATGGGTAAAAAGGTAGAAACCAACTTGCCACCTTCCCATGATAAGAATAAAATTATAACTTGATAAATTATCAAAACTTTGAAGTTGATCAAAATCAAATGATTCTCAAATGATGGGCTTAAACTAAGGAGATGATGTTTCACTTATGATAAAATCTACAATCAATAATGATCTAACTCCATTTAATCAGAATCCATATCACTTAAATTAAAACTCTAAATCTTTGCTAATTCTTCTCCCATTAGATTAAAGGGCTTGGTAGATCTAGGCTTGATATTTAATTCATTTGATGGGATTTAAAGAATAACATGGTTGATGATTAGCACTACAATCCGAACTTTAGTGATGGGTACAAAAGTCCTTAACGACTGGAACATGCCTTAGGGACATTCACCTACAAAACTTTTAAGTGAAATATCAAAAGACCAATTGAGTATCTTGTCCTCGGGACGATTAAAATGCCAAAGTTCACCGAGTAATGGGGTAATTTTAGTTTGATTTGGGATGATTAATAGAACAATATTATAAGTTCAAAATGATCCTAAATATTTTACAGGGTCTTTAAAGCAGTTCAAGGTCATTCCCTGAACACATTATAATCTCTTGAATACTTTAAAGGATAAATTGAACTTGTTATATCTTGTTTTAAAATAATCCATTATGATCTTTTAGGACTCAATAAGCCATGGTTTATAGCCGTTAGCTACACCTTTGTCTACTCTTGCAATTTATTTAAATTTCTAAAAAATTATATAAATGTTGCAAAATCTACTCTTTTAGCGAGAATCTCGAGAAGATGAGAAGCACACTTTTATATTGTTATTTAATTTATGTCATTTTATTTTCTACAAAATATCATAACTACATGGGTGAATACCTTACATCACTTGAAAAATCAAAACAACTTTTCATAAAAGATTAATCAACCTTTTCAAAATTTGAGATAAATTATTTGAAAGGTAACCATAAATCATTTGAAATTTCACTAAACTTAAAATGTCCTTTTGAATTTATAGGAGTCCCTAGGAGGAGGTAGGCCACGGTTGCTAATGATATCTCCCCGGTTTAAATGGGTTTCACAACTCGTTTAAGCTAAGAAAATTCAAAAGAAAATAGTGCTATCGAAACAAGGGAACCGTGGTATCCTAACCGATTTTGCCCTAATCAACTTTAACATTCCTAATGATATTTAAATAACCATAAACTTTGGAAACAATTGATTTGACATCATGAATTGACACATTAAAAAACTTAAAATTGTTGTGACGAGGAGCTTGGAGCTATAATTTTGGGCAGCACGACCATCTTCAACATCAAAATATGTCTACGCCAGCTAAACCATTCCTTAGAATTAAACAACAAGCCATAAGATTTCAAGATTGTCCTCCTAGTGCAAAATAAATTTTCAACTTATCTTTAGGCTTTTGTATAGCCCTGCTATACAATATAAGCCCTAATCTGTTTTAGGATTTTAAGGTTTTCATTTGTCACGACCTAAATCCTCACATTTTCCAGGCTATTTGTGTGATTGCTTCTTTGTGTGATTGCCTATTTGTGTGATTGCTTCACATAAATGTAAGCCCTAATTAATAAAATTTGCAGATGAAACATTTAAATATTTCTCCTCTAAATTGAAACCAAACCATAGGGTAGATTAGGAAGTCACCGAGGTTCTCTTAAAGATCTATGACAACCCCTTCTTCTTCTTCCTTTCGAGTCAAAAACTAAAAATTCTAAGTTTAAGTCATTCCCATTTCACACTTCTTTGTCCAATCTCATTGAAAGTCCAATCCTTTGAACTTCTTAAAGATAATATCCCCTGATTCTTATCAAGAGTTTTCTTAGGTTACTTCGATTATCTAAGATGTAATTAACTATAGGGGCTTTCCCTGATAGGAAGCTTTTTTGAACCCAGCTTAATATAAACCGTATTTAATTTTTCATATTAAATTGGGGAACTTGTCAGCTTATAATAAAATTTATAATAAAATGGTTTTGTGGTTTTGTAGACCAAACGGATGTTATACATTTCTTAGTTTATTTGATTGACTCTCGTCATTAAGCTATTTGTCTATCTTTCAAGATGGATATATAACTTAAGGTGTGGTGCTCTCTCATTTAAACTATGAAAGATATGAGATCAGTAAAGATGTTATTTGGATTAGAATACTTTTTAGTAAAGAGAATTGCAGGTGGACAGCATCATATTTCTTTTAGAGATCTTGTCTATTGGAGAGCTCATGATGGAAAAACAAAAGCATAGTGAAACTTTGGTGGATTATATTTTGAGGTGGAGAAACTTTAGCATGAAATGTGAGCCTCAGCTACAGGATCATCATGCAATTGAGATTCTACTCAAAAGTACCCATGGGCCAATAGCTTTCATGCTTAAGGGATTCATCATCAAGTCCTTCGATAAGCTACTCAGCAAAGTTAGCAATCTGCACGAAGAAGTCAAGCAAATGGATTCTCATGAAAAGGCCGAGAAGTCGAAGACAACGAGGATATTAGAGAAGAAGTCCGGGATAGTGGCAACAGTCGATAAGGGAAAGCAGCCGATGAAGATACAAGTAGGGAATTCTCATCAAAGTTACTAGCAATCATCACAACATACTCAGTAGCAAACATTACAGTATGACCAATCTAGCCGTAGTCACACCAGGGAGGACCATACCGAGTAGAAGGTAGATAGGGTCTGACTCTTTCAGAGTGAAAAAGGAGGATATATTCTTTCAAAGATGAGGTTGTTCCAAAGATGCCGAGTTCATATTACCCAAATTGAAGAAGCTAAAAGAAATTGACATGAAGGAGTATCCTAATTTTTCCCCTTCCAAAGGATGTTGGGACACACATTAGAGGGCTGTTTTATTTTCAAGGGCTGAGTTGAGAGGAATTTTAAATATGAAATTATAATAATCTCTAACGAATATTTAAAAGAACCTAAATAAGGTTTTGTAAATAAGATTTTGGCCAAGCCAATCACTCCAATAGATCCGTATTCATAAGAACATGGATGGAGTACAGATTAGAGCAAGCATCTAAGAAGATACTAGAACAGATTCAGATTGCTTCAATGCAGGTAGCCAGTCAGAGTCTACAACCTGCTCAGCTAAAGATGGAGATTTCATCAGAGAAATCACTGCAACCAGAAGATAAAATAAAGAATGACATCGTAAAGATCAATAGCACGGGGGTAGGATAGGGGCTGCATCTGTTAGATTGGTTGTCTTGGACTCGGGGAAGAATATCCTCAAGCCCTGAACATGTATGATTATCTTTTTACCCCACCGGGGCATTATGAATATAATGATTATGATTTTGGCTGCGTTTTAACTATTTCTAGTAATAACATAACTAAATTTGCTCAATTTAACTATAATATCGATTCCCAAACAAATCATCAAATCGTACTTAGATCTGATGAACCTATTAATGAGAATGAAAAAAATGTTGACAACACCGGTTATGATAGCACTAGGAGAGAGGAGCCAATCCATGAGTGCTATGGTTCACCACTAGCTATCAACTTGGATCTATCCAATGAAGAAGAAGAGACACCATAAATTTTGCCTACAACATCTCAAGATAAAGAAATCACAGAGATAAATACGAGTGGGAAAGTGTTACCCTCGAGGTCAGCTCCAGTGGATAAAGAAAAAAAATAGTAACTCAAGAAGAGCTAACTCCACCTCCACTAGTGAAAGAACCACTTAACAAAGTAAAGATTGTAGGATTATACAAAGTGGATTATAATGTGCTAGCTCATCATAGGCTCATCATAGGAGGTTACCGAAGGAGGTTACCGACCAAACTAAGCATTTATGATGCTCTGATCCTGTCAAAGGAGATGAGAGAATCTCTAGTTACAGCCTTGCTTGACCTAGAGATTTGCTTAGTTCTATTGGCCAGTACATTGTCTGATGTAGTTTGTTCGTTAAAAGATTAGCCTGGGATAACCTTCATAGATGAAGACTTGTTGCTCGGTACTACTGACCACAACCGACCACTCTACATCTCTATTAATACCGGAAGATTTGTATTGTCCAATATTTTGGTAGACCCAGGAGCATCATTCAACCTAATGAGACAACGTACATTGACTTATTTGGATGTTGAAGCTCAAGAGCTTACAACCGATAAAATGATGTTAAGAGGATTTATTCAAAAAGGAGAAAGCGCACTCAGATCAATTACACTACTAATGAAAGTTGGAGAACTAGTAACAAATGCAAAATTCCATATCATCGATGTGAAGACTTCTTTCAATGCTTTAATTGGACGATCATGGATTCACGAGCATAATATGGTTCTGTCGTCTCTACAGTAATGCATCAAATATTTCAAAGAAGGGCAAGAACATTGTATTAAAGAAGATTTACAACCATTTTCAGTTCATGAAGTTGGTTTTCAAGAAGACCCTGCCTACTATGCACCTCCAAATAAAACTATCTTTTCTCGTGATTTTGTGACAAATAAAAGTAAAGATTTAGAAGAATAACAAAGAGGAGGCCATGCGACCCCACTTCAACAATCTACTATCGTTTCTTCACAAGGAGCTAGTAGAGGTTCTTTTAGACCATACACCCTAGATCGAGGTTGGGAATGTGGATGAGGAATAACCAACAGAATCGTTGAATAGACTATGTTGACCATCAGCATCGATGCGGAAAAAATTTCTGATGAAGTAAGCTCCAAGGAAGAAATGATGATGATAAAACAAAAGAAATCACAGTATGAAATTTGATTAAAAGATGCGAAAAATAGTGAATATGAGTTGATGTATGATTGGATCAACCACTATGTGGACGCCATGAACCTTACTCCAATCCAACCTCAAAATGTTGAGAGTTTAAAGGTCACGAAAGTTTGTAGTGTTGGTTAAAAGCCGATAAAGTTTTATTGTGCTTCCCCTTCTACTAGTTCTGAAAATCATGTAAATTTAGAGGAGGATTCTAATCAATTAATGGAATAACCGTTTAGTTACTTTTCTCCTCGTGTACAAAAATTAGCTTAACAGAGATATGTGTCAAAGAAAATGCTAAAGGATAAGCTACAACTTTTTTAAAAACTGTGGAATGTTAAACGTTGAATTCCTAACTTGAAAGAAGGTCTCGGATTTAGTACTGTAGGATCAGTCAATGGCTCGGAATTTTGCATGGTTGTCACAAGTGGATTAGAAGAGGATTGACTCGATGTAGAGGATGACTCTCAAGATCAGTTAATAAATGATTCCCCATTGGAATTTAAAGAAGAAATTAAGTCAACTATTCATGAATTGAAAGATGTCAACCTTGGGACTAAGGAGCAACCCCGACCCACCTTCATAAGTTCCTTACTCAATAAGGAAGAATCTACAAAATTGATAGAATTATTGTAAGAATTTAAAGATTATTATGCATGGAGTTATGATGAAATGGTAGGGCTATCAGTGGAATTTGTAGTTCATAAGCTCAAGGTGGACAAATATATGACCCCAGTAAAATAAACTCCCAGAAGAATGCACCTCGAGATAGAGCAACAAGTCATTGTAGAGGTAAAGAAGTTAATAGAGGCTAACTTTATAAGAAAAAAGTAATACCCCACGTGGGTAGCTAATATTGTACTAATTAAGAAGAAAAATGGACAAATCCGTGTATGTGTCGACTTCAGGGATTTAAACAAAGTGTGTTCAAGGGGTGAGTTTCCATTACTGATTCCAAAATTAATGGTGGACATGGCATTGACACATGATATTTTTTGTTTCATGGATGGATCGACGGGTTATATCTAAATCAAGATGGCTCCAGAAGATGCAGGACTTACAGCTTCCAAAACACTGATTGAGATCTTTTGCTACACAGTGACATCATTTGGGTTGAAGATTGTTGGAGCAACATATCAATGAGCGATCACGAAGATCTTTGACCACCTCATTCAAAACTAAGTGGAGTGCTACATGGATGATTTGATCATCAAGAGCAAATAGAATGTAGACCATTTGTATGATTTGAGAATCTTGTTTGAATTATTATGACAATATAATTTCAAGATGAATCCCTTAAAATGCACCTTTGGCGTGACCTCCGAGAAGTTTCTAAGATTCGTTGTCCGTCATCAAGGAATCAACTTTAATCAAGATAAGATTAAATCTTTCTTGGAATTACCTCCGCCCAAAACCTTGAAATAACAACGCTCCTTCCAAGGAAAGTTGGCATATCTAAGATGCTTTATTTCTAATCTCTCAGGAAGATGTCAGCCCTTCTTGTCAGAGCCCTTCTCGACATTAATTAAAAAGGACACAAAATTCATTTGGGAAGAAAAATGTCAGGGGACCTTTGAGGATGTTAAGCAATATTTAATGGCTCCTCCTGTTTTGGCAGTCCCTATCCCGAGAAAATCATTGTTACTTTATACCATGGTCTTAGACGACTCTCTTGGAGCCCAGCTGGCTCAGGTCAACTAAGAGGGAAAGGAAAATGCACTACTACTTAAGTGGATGTCTAATACTAACAGAAGTAAAGTATGCGCTTATTGAGAAGCATTATTTAGTTTTAATATTCGCCGTCGAAAAGCTTAGGCATTACATGCTTTCTCATAAGATTACCCTTATTTCAAAAATTAATTCATTGTAATATATGATGATCGGGCCAACACTTTCCTAATGTTTAACAAGGTTGTCAATATTTTTATTGCAATTTGATATAACTTTTGTTTCACTCTACACTATCAAGGGACAGATTCTAGCAGATTTTCTCGCAACACACCCACTTTTAACTGGGTCTGCACTCAACGATGAGTTACAAGACAAATAGATACTGCAAATAGAACCACCTAGTGCGAGACATTGAAAATGTACTTTAACGGGGCTTCCTCAGCGAGAAAAAGCAAAATATCAAAGATGGTTATACCAGGCAAGGCAGGAATTGAGCTGATTTTTATCTTGCTAGGTAAGGTTATGTTGAGATTCTCCTATCACATGACAGAGTCGTGCGCAAATAATGAAGAAGAATATGATGTGTTGATTACCGATTTGGAATTAGCAATCTCAATGGATATAATAAAGATTGTCATCTATTGTGACTCACAACTTGTCATCCAACAAGTCACCGGACAATACAAAAATTTGAAACCAAAGCTAGCGGAATACCATCGATATAGACTGAAGCTACTCCAAAAAATTCCTAACATGACTCTATACCAGATTCCTCAAGGAGACCACACTCATGCTGGTGCTCTAACTAAAGTTGCCAATGAATTGGCATTTCCACCAGTGCATTCCATCGACATTACAGTTCAAGGACGATGTGTTTTGTCTCAGATCAAGCTCAACAATTTACTTAAACTTAAAAATAAGAAGGAATGATGATTGCAGTTGTTGGCATTAACAAAGACTGGTGTAAGCCATTAAAAGAATATTTGTAAAATGGAAAGCTTCCAGAAGATAAGTCTGAGGCATACCACGTCACAGGAAGAGCCATGTCATATGCTCTGGTAGGTGATGTCCTCTATAGGAGATCGTTCAATCAGATGTGGATGTGATGTATGTGCAGAGCTGAAGCACAAAATATTGTCAAAGAAGTACATGTCAAATTGTGTGGCACTCACCAATCATGACCGAAAATAAAAATGAAGATTAAGAGACATAGATATTATTGGCCAACAATGATATTCGATTGCATGGATACAGCTAGATGGTCTTACCTTTACCAAGTGCATAGGGTGGTCTTACACCAACCTCCAAAGGCGCTACACCCTACTTTGTCCTTGTGGCCATTTGAGTGTTGGGGCATGGACATAATAGGTTTGATAGACCCTACATCCTCTAAGGGACATAGATTTATTCTCACCGCTACGGATTACTTCTCCAAGTTGGTAGAGACAGTGTCGTTATGATAGGTTACAACACCACATGTTCTGAAATTTTTCAAGCGCCAAATCATCTACCATTTTGGTGTACCCTGCAGAGTGATTTCTGACAAGGGGACAGCATTTAACAGTACAAAAATTAACAACTTTGTCAAAAGACATGGGATAGACTGGAGGTTGATCCCGAAATTATAAATGTGTAAGATTAATAAAGTTGACTCTGCTTTGCAACAGCGCCAAAAACTTGATTCATTTTTATGAATAAGAAATTGAAGCAATTTATGTTAGGACTCTAAGTAAATATACGTATCATTATTAAGTAATACATGACTTTCTCTTTTAGCCCCAAATATCGATCCCACGAGGAAGGTGTATGTTCGCACTGGAAATTTAAATCAGAAAATTCACAACAATAAAGAAACTCTACTACACTAATTTCAAATGTTTAGGGTACTATCATAACTAAATTACTAACTACTAGTGAAACTGTAAAGCAAAGTTAAGCAATAACTACCAAACTATATTTTTGTGACAAAGTTATCCAATATGAGAAAGCATCTTTCCCACTACAATGTGTTTTTGGTTAAATGAGAGAGATAAATGGTTTTAATATGTCTTGTGCCAAATAGGAGAAATTTTAATTCTCTACCCTCAGTCAAGTGTTATAGAGAATCATTGTTTAATCTTAGGTTTAGTCTCTAAATCTGTGGTTAAGCTGGGAGGATACTAGCTCTCACTCTAGAGCTCCCACTTTCCTTCCCTTGAAGGTCAACGCACGTCATATATATATATATATCCCTATTTATTTGCACTTAGTTCCTTGAATGAAACACTCCTTCATGGAATCGAATGTGATTCTCACTTTATTGTGAAACAAATACTCCATTTCGCGGATTGTATGTTTCACAACAATTGTTAACATTTCAATTGACAAAATCAAAAAGTAAATTAAGAATGGAGTGAAAAAATCATCATAATTTATTTTATATTTTAAAATTGGCATATCCAAATCATCTCTTTATTCACCATATCTCAGAGTAGAGAGAAAGACAAAGAAAACTACTCCAACCTCATGAGAAAGATAAAAAAAATATGAATTTCATAAATAAAACAAAGTTTATACAACAATAATAAACAAACACCACTTATCTTTAACTCTTCCTCAAAGTAAATTCCTTGTAGCCCTTATTAAACTCTTTCTCTCTTTACAAGACTCTTAATTCTCTATTCAAAGATGTAAGGAAGAAGAAAACTCTCATTTCCCTCCCTCTCCAACAACTCTTACGAGAAATCACACTTAGACTCACCACACTACAGACTCACCACACTACACAATACACACAATGGAACTCTAAAGAAAACTCAATGACACAATAGCAGACTACTTTTTCTCGTCAAATTCCGCTCTAAATAGAACATAATGTCAGTTTTCCAAGAGGTGTATCAAATTACTCTTCATAAAGCATCTAAATTCATCAAATCTTCTTGAATTTTTCCCTGCACCAACTTCAGCGTTGACGGTGGCCATAATGGCACTATCGACACGCACGATGGCGCCGTCGACGCTAGTGGCCCACAATTAATTTGTGTTCTCTATCAAATGGCACCGTCGGTGCCCAGTCTGGCGTCGTTGGTGCCTCCACTGTTCTTGGCTCCTTCCTTCATGATGGCGCCGTCAGTGTCCATGCTGGCGCCGTCGGCGCTGAGTATGTCTCTCCAAACGCCATTTTGAATACAAATTCAATCCTTTTTGCTTCCTTTTTGTTCCAAGTGGTAAAAGTCATCAAATTGTAGTAAACCATGAAAAATACCACTCTTTAAAGCGCAATATCACCATAAATGAGTATAAAATATCTGTCTAAAATTACATATATTTTTTGTGCATCAAAATCCTCCAAACTTAAATGTTTCTTGTTCTCAAGTAACTCCTTTAATACTTAAAAATTTGACTTATGGTAAAGAGTTTAACTTCTAGGTTTCCATATTTTGGCTACTAAATATCATAGCATAGCTTGATAAAAATTTAAAATAACTCAAGTTAATACTAAAGGTATAAGAATATTCAATAGTCAAGTCTAAAAATTCTTTTTCTCTATCCTTTTCAAGGAAAATTGCAAATTGTCGTATTAAAGCCACATATAATATACATATGAAAAAGAAATTTATGAAAACCTTATTAGTAATACGCTAATACTTAAATATAGGTTTAGAGAATGAAGCTAAGCCTTTTTTCCTTAAGCTGATTCAAGTGAAGCCAATTTTTAATTAGACATCTCCTCAAGATTCTCCTCACATATTTTTCTTTTCTTTTCTTTCAATTTTTTTTTTCTGTTACTTTTTGATTTTCCTTTTTTCTTTTTCATTTTCATGTAAGGAATACTATATCTTGATAGCCTTAAATAAATTTCAACTTCACTATCCTCTTCTTAAATTTAAAAAAAAAATTTCACATTCCTTCGCTTTATAAATTCATCTTAGCTTTGAAGATTTTTTATAAAGTTTCAATCTTTTCTTTTTAAATGAAACTCTAAGATTCTCAATACTTCAAAAATACAAATTCCCTTACTTAAAACGAAAAAAAACATAGTCTTATTCTCTCATATCAAATAACTTAATATCTAGAATTAATCTTTATCATTGAAATTTTTTACTTAAGCTTAGTATATATTTAGAAACACAAATGTTGCTATCCAAAGTTAGGCTCTACTACCACAGGTCATGTTAAATTAAATATTTTTAAAAAATAGCTAATTGAGGAAAAATAAAATTAAGTTTCTTTCTTTAAAAAGGAATGCCTTAAGTAGGAACCCCCCCCCCCCCCCCCCCCAAACTTAATTTTTTTTAAAAGATTAAGCAAGAAAAACTGAAAATACACGGTGAAAAAAAAACATTTAATACGTAAAGAAAAGACTTACTTATTGAAGGTTCTATTTCTGAAACTTAACTCTGAAATATTGCAGGTGCTAGTATGAAAAGCTATAGGACTTAAAACATTAAAAAACACATAATAGATAAAAAATATATTTGTTGAGAAAGAGTTATCTAAAAATAAATACAACAAAGTACTAAAAAAACAACAATATTAAAATAAATTTCAATTCAAAAAGAGCTCTAGAGACTATGGTTCACAACACAACATTGAAAAAAAATTAAAGTATCACACTTTTCAAACTAAATAATAACAACAATAAAGTGCAAAAAACTATAAACAAAATAAAAGATCAGAACTATGACTAAGTAGACATCTTCACTAATCCTCTTCTTCATCTTCTTCTTTTTCTTCTGTATCAAGTTCTACTGTTGATAAGGGGTAAAGATAGGGTGACAAGGAAACTGTAATGAGTGGTCACCCCTCATTTATCTAACCATAGCATCATCTTATGCAACATCATATTCAAACTTTTATTTTGTTAAATTATCATTATGTTCATTCTTTGCCTCCAAATTTTCAATCATGTTCTCTATCCTTAAGATATCTCCTTGCTGGATCATCATCTGTTCCATAATTCCATGGAGAGTTGGGGTACTAGAAGTAGAAGGAATATCCCTACTCTTACTTCTCGTTCTCCATGCAACATGAGATTGATAGGTTTTAATATTTGTTGGCCTAATAGGTTTAAGAGGCTAAATGCTTTCCTCATAAGTTCTAAAATCAACTCCTGATTGCTCACATAATGTGAATATTAGGGCAGGGTGTCCTAATCCACCTGTCGTCTGAGCTAGTGCAATAGAAAAAATGTTCTTATAGATTATAGAGCCAACATCTAAACTACTCATCTGATGGATACATAACTTTAGAATAGTTCGATCCTTAGTACTTCGCTATGGTGGTTTGTAGGTATCATTCTGGCAGATATAAAGTAAATTCAGGCCTTGGATACTACATTTAACATAGAAGCATGGAAGTTTATCTTAACGTTATTCTTCACCATCCAAGCTCTTCTTCCATCTGTAAGAAATGAAATAACTTCATCCAGAGCCTCATTCGCAGCAGTGAATGCGTTGTACTCACAGTGAAATTCTCCTCGGAACTGTAAATTTCGTTAATCCTCCTCGAGGTGAACTCAACCATTTTACCTTGAACATAGACGTGGGCATCAGAAGTCTCTTTAAAGTTGGCATAAAACTCCATGAATATACCAATAACAGCATTGGCAATAAAGTAAGAGAAATTCTCCCACTGCCGAGCAACAATCAATCTCTCGACTTCACCACCCGGATTTCTAAAATACTCGATATGGAATTAATTTCTTTGCATTTAGTAGACTATTTAAATGAACATTAGCTTTGAATTTGATGACTCTTTGGTCATTATATTACGATTTCCTCTTTCCTTAGCTCATCCTTGGTGTCATTGCAATCTTCAAAATAAAGAAAAAAAAATGATAAAATCCAAATAAATTTCAAAAATTTCAAAAATCACAATGTGGAACGTTTGAAAATTAAATCCATTAAGTAAGAGTTCTTCACCAAAGGATTTCCTCAAAATCTCCTTATTAAATTTTAAAATTTTGGATCTTGGTAAAGTTGGAGAAATCCTTGGTTGAAATAAAAAATTTTTAGTTCAAAGTGTAGCTCTTATTAAAAGAAGATGAAATCCAAACTTCATTTTTCTTCAAATCCCTTTAAATCTAAGTGTTTGCAAGCCCTAGGGGTGTAAAACGAAGGTTGAAAGTGGCCATAGAGGTAAAAACGGCATTTTTAATTATGAAATTCACAAAATTTCAAAGTATTTTGGGACTTTCGGGTCTAGGGCGCCGTTGGCGCCAGTGCAAAAAATATTCACTTTGCATTATTTTCGCACATCAATTATTTCCAATTCACTCCAATGTCTATTTAGTCTCTTTAAAAAATAATGTTCATCCTTAAGTAGTCCAAAAACAAGTGTTTTTACAAACAACACAAAACAAACTTTTATATATGAAATTTCAAATTTTTACAAACATAGATTTTTAATCCTACTAACACATACATAAAGCAAATCACACTATAATTTAGCGTCAAAATCAAGCCACAACATGAGAACGCTGGAAACTAAAGTATACATACAATTAAAGTGATAGGAGTTTCAAAGCAAAGCAAATCCAATACAATTACATTAAAAACATAATTAATTTTAAGTAGTGGAAAGTCCAACTTTATTAATTAATCATCTTCATCTTCAATACAGTCTCCTCCTCCAATATCTTCCATAGACTGGTAATGTACGTACAAATTGTAGAATGATCAGTATGGGAATTGATCAATCAATCTTTCATCGATCCATTCATTCTCCCTAAACATCTCCACCAAACCTGCTTCAATCTGCCCCATATGATCAAAGTCTTTATTCATCCTCCAATCTAAGTGATCAAAAAGGTAAGTAAGAATTCCTATTGCATTTACGATATTCTGATGTTATTTTTCTATCTTCTTTATTTTCTTCTCCAAAAATTGTGAACTTCCAACTCTACATGGCATTAAGGGAGTTAAAACATGTGATGATTGATCCAGATAATGTCCAACGCTTTATTTCCATTCCCAATATAATTTGAATCAATAGGATCCATGGGCTTCAAGGGTAATAACACCTTCTCCCAACTTTCATATGGTACTTAAGATTGGTTGCAAAGTAAGAAGATCGCAGAAGGATGCCCCAGTCCACTTATTGGCCCATTCATTATAATTCACATAATAGATTTAAAAATAATTTATCCAACATGAATGGGCTTTCCTATTTCAATGCAATAGTTTAAAATTGCACTTTCCTTTATAACTTTACTAATTCTCATGGCATGGAGTAGTTTTGCAGAGATGAAGAAATGTCATTGTTTAGATATCATATTTATCTGTGAAGCAAAGAAACTAACACACCCCTCATCTCTGATTTCCTAATTCTTACTTTCATCCATCAGAAATTGATATACATCATACATCAAATCCTTCGATGGAATAAAGTTTGCATAATGATATATTGGCACTCTTTCTATCATAAACATATGTTTAATTCACGATGGAGTAAATGGTACACCTTTACCTCGAACAAAGATGGCTCTTTGGTTAATTCTATGAAGATTAGCATAGAATTCTTTTACCACTAGAACATCTACTGCAGCGGTAGTGTAGCATAGAACTTTCTAACGTCTCAGTAATATGATTTTATCAATTTGTGAACTTGGATTACTCAATCCATGATTGACAAAGCCACTCTCCCTTATAAATCTCTTGTTTATGATGATTTTGTCATATAATTTTTGCGTCAAAACTGATGAACTTTCTTCGATTGAAAATCCCATATCTTGAAGTGTTTCTTGAATTGGAAGCCATTGATTTCAAAATTTGGAAGTATCTAGTCATCTAAAATGGTTTTCATGCCTTTAAAATGACATTTAGGAAGTTATTTTGAAGAAAAATTTTGCCAAAGTTCGCCAAAGCTCCCTGAACTGTCGAAACCGTAATGGGTGTTGTCAGCGCCCCCGATGGCGTCGTCGGCACCATGGCTCCGTAAAAGATTGTCGTCGGTGCCAAAGACAAAGTTGCGTCTGTTTCATCTTTGGTTCAATTCATTCAAAAATTTTCATCCAATACCAATTATTGTCTTGATTTATGATATATAAAATTGTGTAGGATTCTAAGGTATTATTATCTCCTAATACATTAGTATAATCAATATGGTTGCCTCCCATAAAGTGCTTGGTTTAACGTCGTCAGCCCGACACACCAATGTTTATTCATGATAACTAAACATCAAGATTTATATAAATTAATACAGGCTAACATTTGGGAGAACTTATCATTTACCAGTTGAACATGAGCATAAAACATATTGGGTGATTAAGGAATTTAATAACAATTTGAAAAATGTTGGAGAGAAAAGATTATTGCAATTGAAAGAGCTTGAAGAGATAAAGAATGAATCTTATGAAAGTGCTAAGATTTAAAAAGAAAAGATAAAAATATGACATCATTGAAGGTTGCTTACTAAAAATTTTCAGCAAGGGCAATAACGTTTGCTTTATAATCCAAGGTCAAGATTATTTCTAGGCAAACTTAAGGCCAGGTGGATCGGCCAATTTGTTGTGATGAAAGTTTACCCCTATGAAGCTATAAATATCAAAGATCTTAAAACTAATAAAATATTCAAAGTGAATGGTCACAGACTGAAATCCTACTTTTCAGGTGAGCAAATTAAATTAAATAATTTTCTAATGTTGGGTCAACTAGAGTAAGCACTGGTTACGTCGGGCTGACGACATTAAACAGAGCACTCTGTGGGAAGCAACCCATAGTTATCTGTGTGTTTCTTTTTACTGTTATGTTGTTGCGTGTGTATTGATGGACCCAAAGCCCTAGGCCTTGGCTAAGAGGGTAAGTACCAGCATATTGAAAATCAAAATGAGTCCTCATATGGTTCTCATGACTTGAAAATGGCTTCATGGTTTACCTACCCACTTTATCCTAAATTTTCATTAGAATTACCAAAATACCCCCACAACCCTAATTTTTCCAAAATCCCCAAAATTACCCAAAATACCCAATTTTGTCCAAAAGTCATTTCAAACCTTTCCTCACTACCCAAATTGACTAAAATCACCAAAATCCCAAAATACCCCAAATTTGCCAAAAATTACCAAAATACCCATCATGACCCAAAAAATTCAAAAATTTTAATTGTCCCCAAAATCCATTTGAACCACTCTATTGAGCTCAATTTTTTCAAATTGACCAATTTTAACTAAAAGCCACAAATTGCCCTTAATGGCCCAACTTCCCCAAATTAGCCTCAATGTCAAACAAATTGACACCATTCTTCCCTAATTTCAATTCCAAACCAAAACTCAACATCCCTAATACCAACTGAAACCAAATAAAAGGCCAATTTGACTCAATTGCAAGCTCAATCTCACGCAAACTCAAGTCTAAATCAAAATCCCCAAATTGACCTATGTCCAAATTCTACCAAATTGGCCTTCCAATTCAATTCAAAATCACTTGAAATCCTTTCAAAACTCTTCATGACATCTTCCTACACAATAATAAACATTTAGTTGACCCAAATTTTATCCCAAATTCACCCCTAATTTTAAAAGGTCATGCTCACCACATGTAATTCCAAAAGCCCAAATCCAAAGCCCACATAACATGAAATTTCTTCCCATCATCCGGTTGACACTATTTTTTTTGGGGGGGGGTCATCTTTTGGAAGTTGTCAGTCGTCGAAATCAAAATTTCATCACCAGATTCAGAGGGACATTTAATTTACATATATATATTTAGTTTTAGAAAAATATTAAATCAAACTGATCTCATATCTTTCATAGTTTAAATGAAAGAGCGTCACACCTCAAGCTATGTATCCATCTTAAAAGATAGACACATGGCTTGACGGTGAGGCTTAATTAAATAAACTAAGAAATGTATGACATTTTTTTTTGATCTGTGGAACCATTTTATTTTAAGCCAATGAGTTCTCCTATTTAACTCAAAGAATTAAATAGGGTTTATATTAAGCTAGGTTTGGATAAGCTTCCTATAAGGGGAAGCTCTTATAGTTAATTGCATCTTAGATAATCAGAGTCACCTAAGAAAAGTCTTGGTAAAAAATAGGAAATGCTGTATTCACAGAGTTCAAAACATAGGACTTTTCAAAGAGATCATTCAAAGAGGTGTGAAATAGGAATAGCTCAAATTTGGAACATTTATTATGGAATCCAAGGGAAGAAGGACTACGGGATGTCATGGATCCTGAGGAGAACCTCGGTGACTTCCTAAGCGATCCTAAGATTTGGATTCAGTTTCAAGAAAGAAATTATTGAATGTTTCATCTTGCCAGTTAATATTAATTTAGGGCTTATATTTGCTTGACGTAGTGATCCCTATTTTTTATATGTAAGGATTTATGAAGTTGACACCACTACAATGCCAAAAACTTGATCCTTATATGAAAATTAAGTTGTGTTAAATATATATAATTATAGGAAATTAATAATGAGATTCTACGCAGGTATACGTATCATTATCAAGTAATAAAGGATTTTCTATTTAAGCCCCAAATATCGATCCCACAGGGAAGGTGTAAATTGGAAATTATAAGTTTTACTAGGAAATTTATAGAAAATCAAATGAAATCACTGTCTCTAATTTTAAATGTTGAGATGTTATCAAAACTAAAGTACTTAACTATTAGCAAAATATAAATGCAAAGTTTAAAAAGTAAATACTAATCTACTAACTATGTTTACGTAATGAAGAATTCTTATATGAAAAAGCATCCTTTCCACAACAACGAGGTTCTGGTGAAATGAGATGAGATAAATGTTTATAATATGTATTATGCCAAATAGGAAGAATTATTATTCTCTGCCCTGATACAGTGCATAGAAAATCATTAGCTAATCTTAGGTTTAGTCCCTAAATCCGTGTCTAGGCTAGGAGCATACCGGCTCCCACTTCAGAGCTCCCACTTCCCTTTACCTGAAGGCTAACTCTAGCTTTAGTTTCTAAACACTAAGATCAAATTATGGATTTTAGTCTTTCACCCCCAATTTTACACCCAACAAAGAATATTTGCCTATTTATTTGCACTTAATTCCATAAATGAATTTCTCCTCCATGAAATCAAATGTGATCCTCACTCTGTTGTAGAACTCATACTCGATTTTCCGGATCATATGTTTCATAACATATTTTAATAATTCAATTGCCCAGATCAAAATGTAAATTAAGTTTGAAGTTGACAAATCATCACAATTTATTTTATATTTTAATATTGGCACATCATATTATCTTTTCATTTCACTATATCTCAGAGTAGGGAGAAAAATAAAGTGAACTACTCAGACTTCATGAGAAAGAGACAACAAAACACAGATTTAATATATAAAAGAAAGTTCATACAACACTAATAAACAAACCAAAATTATTTGAAACTCTTTCTCAAAGCAAATCCCTTGTAGTCTTTCCTTAGAAATACAGGAAGAAGATATCTCTCACTTTTCTCCTTCTCCAATACTCTTACAGAAAGTTTCACACTAAACCTCACCACAGAAACTCTAAACTATAAAATAAAAATCACTAATGGACTTCAATATGGTGGTAGAATAAAGATGGATTATGATGAATGGCAAAAATGGAGCGTGGAGAAATGACTTGGAGTGAAAAGGAGTCACTTTCCTTATCAATTTCGGTTCATATAAAGCCAAGGTTGGTTCTTTAAGAGGTACCTCCAAAATCTCTTTAAAAATCATCCAAATACATTGAACCTTCTAGAAATGGAGGCTGAAGCGCCTTTGGCGCCGTCGACGCTAGTTCTGGTCCCGTCGACGCTGAGTAAAAATTTCAGTTGTTTTGTTGTTCTGCATCGTCGGCGCTGTGCTTGGCACTGTTGACATTGAGTACTTCTTAAAAAACATCATTTTGACTCCAAATTCCATCATTTTTGGTTAATTTTTGCTTTAAGTTCTAAAAATCAACAACCTGCAAGAAAACATCAAAATACCTTCCATTAAGGTGCAATATCACCAAAAAAAAGTATAAAATATGGGTCTAAAAATGCACATATTTTTGGAGTGTGTACATGTTACTTGTCCTCAAGTAACTCCTTTACTACATAAAAAATATGACTTATGTTAAAGAAATTAATCTTCTAGACTTGCATACTTTAGTCCACTAAACATAATAGTATAACTTAAGAAAAATTGAAAACAACTCTAGTTAATACTGAAGGTGCTAGGATATTCAGTAAATAAGTCTAAGATTACTGATCTTCCATTTCTTTCAAGAAAAATTGCAATTTGTTATATTAAAGTCACTTACAAAATTCAAATGAAAAAGAACTTCATAAGACTTTACTAATCATTAAGCTAATACTCAAATAAAAAGTTTAAAAAATTTGTCCAAGTCTTTTTCCTTAAGTTGATTCAAGTGAACCCAATTTTTAATTAGGCTTCTCCTCAAGCTTCTCCCCACATCTCTTCTTTTTTTCTTCTCTTTTCAAGATCATTGTTAATCCCCTTTTTCTTTTCTTTGTTCTTCCTTTTTTTTATGTATGTGAGGATTACTATATCTAGATAGTCCTTAATGATTTTGTACTTCACTATCCTCTTCTTAAAGTTAGAAACTTTTTACATTTCTTCACTTAACAAATTTATATTAACTTCAAAATTACATAAAGTTTAACACTTTTCTTTTTACATGAATCTTTTAAGATTTTTAATACTTCAAAAATATAAATTCCTTTACTAAAAATAGGAACACATTGTCTTATTCTCTTTTACCAAATATCTTAGTCTCTAGAATTAACCTTTATTATTGAAAAGTTTTTACTTAAACTTACTATATATTTAGAAACATAAATGTAGTTATCCAAAGTTAACCCCTAATACCAAAGGTCATGTTAAATTTAAAATTTTTGAAAATGTAGTTAAGTGAGGACAAATAAAATTAAGTTCTTTTCTTTTTTAAAATAATTTTTATACCCTCAAACTTAATTTTTTTGTAAAAGATATATATGAAGAACTTTTTAAAAAGAAAAGGGTGAAAGAAAACAATAAATACATAAAGAAAATTCATACCTGTTAAAGATTCTGATTTTTACAAATAAATTCTGAAATACTGCAGGTGCTAATATGAAAAACTACAAGGCTTAAAACATTAAATTGCACATAATATATATAAAATTTGCTAAGAAAAAAGTTAATTACAATACATTTAACAAAGTGCTGAAACTAACAACAGAACTAAACTAAATTGTAAAAATGAAAACAGTTTTACACATTATAGTTTCACATTACAACATAACAATAGAGTCTCAACAATATCACAAAACAAACAATACAATCACAAAGTACAACACAAACAAATTAACAAACAAAAAGATCACCAGTCATCATCTTCTTCATCATTAACATGTAAATTCTGCTGCTGATATGGAGTATAAATAAGGTGAATAAAGAACTGAACTGTATGATCACGCCTCAGGTATTTCACTAAAGCATCATCATAAGCAACATAATATTCAAACTTCTGGCGAATTAGATCATTTGTATGAGCATTTCTGGCCATCATGTTCTGCATCCTATGATCCATCCTCAAAATATCTCCCTGCTGAATCATCATCTGGTCCAATAACTCCATATTATTGAGGTCACTTGAAGTAGGCTCACTAAAATTTGGGGGTCTTAGAAGTAGAAGGAATATTCCTGGCCTTACTTCTAAACCTCCAATCAACATGGGACTCGTAAGTCTTAATGTTTGCAGGCTCAATTAATCTCTGAGGCTCAATACTCTCCTCATCAGGTTTGAAATCAATTGAAATCAACTCCTGCATGCTCACAAAGTGTGTAAATCAGAGCAGGGTGCGCCAATCCACCAGTGTTCTCTCCTAGAGCAATAGATCAAGCATTCATATAAATGATAGAGCCTACATTTATATCCATCACTTGCTGAATATAATAATTCAGGATGGCTTCACTATGGGTCACTTCACTATGATGGTTTGTTGGAATCATCCTCCAAGAAATAAAATAATGTCAGGCCTTAGATGCTACATTTAACATAAAAAAGGGAAAGTTGACTTTAAATCCATTCATTACTTTCCAAACCCCTTTCTCACTAGTCAAAAAAGAAATAACCTTCTCTAAGGCCTCATTTATAGCAGAGAATGAATGATACTTGCATCTATAAACACCTTCTAATTGATAAAAATCATTTATTTTTCTTGGAGTAAACTCCAATCTTTTTCCTCGAACAAAAACAAAATCATCAGAAGATTTCGTAAAGCTGGCATTAAATTCCATAACTATCCCAACTATCGCATCGGCAGTAAAATAGCAGGAGTTTTCCCACTAGCGAGTGATAATCAATCGTTCAACTTCTCCTCCCAAATTTTTGAAACCTTGATCCAAAATCACTTTCTTATTTTCTCAAAGACTATGAAATCGAGCACTAGCTTTAAAGCTAACAAACTTTTGCTCGTTATATTCTATTTTTCTTTTGCTCGATCTAGGTGCCATAGGAAATCTAGATAAATTTTTATAAAAATTGGAATAATTCCAATATTCTGAAAATCAACATTTGAAGCACTTTAAACTTAAATCCACTAATTAAAAACTTTTCACCAAAGCATTTTCTCAAAATCTCTAAAAAAACAGAACCTTTGGATCTAGGAAATGTGAGAAAAATCATTGGTGAAAATAAAAAATTTTTACTTTAAAGTGTAGCTCTTACCTAGAGAAAATGAAATCCAAAGTTCCTTTGCCTCTAAATCGCCTCAAATCTACCCACAGTCAAGCCCTAACTATGAAAATTGAAGGTCAAAGTTGACTTTAGAGGTAAAAATGGAGGTTTTGCAGTAAAAATTGTTAATTAAAGGGGTTATTTCTGCTCTCGGGTCGAAGGCACCGACGACGCCAATGTGAGCATGATCGGCGCTGAAGGACCGAAATTCACTATTTTGTTTTTTCAAATTTTCAATTTCCTTTTAATTTACTTCAAAGTTTTTTTTTAGTATTTTTAAATACAAATGTTTATCTAACAATAATTCACAAATAATCATTTTCACGAACAACAACAAAATAACTTTTATATATGAAAATACAATTTTTACAAACACATTTCACAAATCACACATTCACACCTATTAGCAAACTAATTATAAATCAGAGTCGAAATCAAGCCACAACACTAAACGCTGACACAAAACTATAAACATAATCAATGTTCAGAACTCTAAAGCAAAAACAAACCAAACCAAATCAAATCAAATCCACACAAATACATCAAATACATAAATATTCTTAAGCAAGTAGAGAATCCAAAGTCTTCAGTCATTCTTCTTCATCTTCAATGCTTTCACCTCCTCTAATATCTCACATGGATTGGTAATGAAGATATATGTTGTAGAAGGATCGGTACGGGAATTGATCTATCAAATTTTCTTTGATCCACCCATTTTCTTTAAACATCCGAACTAATCCTGCTTCAAAAGTTCAAGTATGATCAAAATTTTTTTTCATTCTTCAATCAAGGTGATAAAAAAGGTACTTAAGATCTCCCACTGCATTCATAATACTCTGAAGTTTCCTTTCAATTCTCTTCAATTTCTTCCCTAAAGTAAGCAAACTTCATACTATTGGTGGTCTTAATGGAGCTGAAGCATGTGAAGAATGATCCTGTGAAGAATGATCTATAATAGCTTTTAGTGCTTCATTTCCATTACCAACATACTGATCACCAATAGGGATCATAGGCTCAAATGGTAGTAAAAATTTTCCTAACTTTTATGTGGCACTTGGGATTGACTGCAAATCAGAAAAATTGTAGAATGATAAATTCGCCCATTCATAATGATATCCATAACATATTTAAATATTATTTATCTTATATCAATAGGTTTTTCCATTTGAATATAATAGTTTAAAATAACAATTTTCTTGGTGACTCTAATAATCTTCATAATAGGGAGTAATTTTGTACAAATAAAGAAATGCCACTGCTTCAAACTTGGATTAAGTGATGAAGTAAGAAAACTAATATATCCTTCATCTCGTACTTCCCACATATCACTTTCATCTGTCAGAAAATTATAAACATCTTGCATCAAATCTTACATAGGAATGAAATTTGTATAGTCACAAATTAGAATATTTTCTATAATATACAATTCATTAATCCTCGCAGGAGTAAATGGTACAACCTTACCTCATACGAACACAACTTCTTGGGTAATTCCATGTAGATTTGCATAGAACTCCTTCACTTTACGCATCACAACCACAGCGGTAGTGTAACATAGAACTTCCCATCGCCTTGGCAAAATGATCTTGTCAACTGGAGCACTTGGATTGGTCAATACATGATTAACAAATCCTCTTTCCTTGATCAATCTCTTCTTTGTAATAACTTTATCATATAATCTCTATGCAACTAAACTAATAAACTTTCTTCTATTGAAAACTCCATACCTTGAAGTATTTCTAGAATTGGAAGGCATGAAATCCGAAAATAGAAAGTTTTTAGGCGTCATAGAAAGTTTTTAGGACTTCAAAACAATCTCCTCGCAGTTATTATGGAGTAAAATCCAGCCAAAGTCAGCTAAAAGTTGTCTGAACCGTCAAACCACTCTCAACACCGTCGGTGCTCCTGATTGGCACTAGTGGCACCGAGGTCTGTTTTCTTGGGCGCCGTCGGTGCTAGTGGCCAACATTTTGTGACTTTCATTTTTCATTCAATTTAATTCCAACAATTTATCCAATACCAATATTTGACTTAATTTATAATAAATACAATTATGTAGGATTTTTATTTACTAATATATAAGACACTTATCAAACAAAATAATAACACATAGACATATATGTATGGGTTGCCTCCCACAAAGTACTTGGTTTAACATCGTCAGCCCGACACACCATTTGTTTAGTTGGGTTGACTTAACATTAAAACTTCTTTAAATTGAGGTATGTGCCCTTCATAATATACTTTCAAATGATGCCCATTAACTTTAAATACCTTTCGAGTGCTAGGATCTTTAATTACAACAGTTCCATAATGATAGACTTTAGTTACTTTAAATGGTCCTAACCATCTTGATTTCAGTTTTCTTGGAAACAATCTCAGCCATTTATTATATAATAGAACTTCTTTCGCACTTGCCGCAACCATGCAATCCCGAGAATCCTCCGCTTCCGATCATACCATATTGTCATTTTTTTCCTTATAGATTTTTGCATTATCATATGCTTCATTTCTTCTTTCCTCTAAGTTCATTGAGATGCAATAATATTTTCTCACCAGCATCTTTTTTCTCACCAGCATCTTTTACATATTTTCTCACCAGCATCTTTTACATTAAAATTAAATTTCTTAATAGCCCAAAATGCTTTATGCTCTAATTCTACTGGTAAGTGGCATAAGTTTTTCCAAATATCAGTCAATATGGGGACATTCCTATAGGAGTCTTATAAGCAGTTCTATATGCCCATAATGCAGTATCTAGTCTAGCAGACCAATCTAATTTATATGGATTTACAACTTTTTCTAAAATACATTTAATATCAAGATTTGATATCTCTGCTAGATCGCTAGTCTGAGGATGACAAGCTGTAGTGAATCTATGCATAATATCATATTTCTTAATTAATTTTTTGAATTTGTTATTCCTAAAATGAGATCCTCCATTAGTAATAATTAAAAATACTTTTAATTAAAAAATTTAGAAACACTCGGAGCATCACATCATGCATAATATCATATTTCTTAATTAATTTTTTGAATTTGTTATTCCTAAAATGAGATCCTCCATTAGTAATAATTAAAAATACTTTTAATTAAAAAATTTAGAAACACTCGGAGCATCACATCAGGGTACAACAATAGCTTTAATCCATTTGGACATATAATCAACAACAAGTAATATATATAAGTTTCCAAATGAAAGCATAAATGGTCCCATAAAATCTAATCCCCACACATCAAAAATTTCAACTTCCAATGTGTAGTTTAGAGGCATTTCATTTCTTCTAGAAATATTTCCTACTCGTTGACATCTATTGCACATTTTAATATATTCATTAACATCTTTAAAAATAGTAGGCCAATAAAATCCAGGTTGAAAAATCTTATATGCAGTTCTATTTGTTCCAAAATATCCTATGAATTTAGAATCATGGCATCTTTCAATTATCAATTGAGTTTCTTCATAAGGCACACATTTTCTAATAATTAGATCTTTACTTTGTTTATATAAATATGGGTCTTCTCAAAAATAGTCTTTTAAATCATATACAAATTTATTGAACTGTGGATTTTTCATATCAGGTGGTAAAATATAACTTACAATATAATTCACTATATCAGCATACCACGGTACATTCATTTCATCAATACTATATAGCTGTTCATCAGATAAATTTTCTAAAATTTCATTTGCAAAATTAGTTAATATTGTTATTTCTATTTCTATCCTAGACAAATGATCAGCTATTTGAGTATCATTTTCCTCTCTATTAATCACAGTAAAATCAAACTTTTGCAATAGAAGTACCCATCTAATTAATCTTGGTTTGGCATCATTCTTTTGCATTAAGTATCTAATAGCAGAATGATCTGTATGCACTAT
The DNA here is from genome assembly GCF_001263595.1 of Phalaenopsis equestris. NCBI lineage: Eukaryota > Viridiplantae > Streptophyta > Magnoliopsida > Asparagales > Orchidaceae > Phalaenopsis > Phalaenopsis equestris. The sequence goes on along the minus strand of NW_018238194.1, from coordinate 159,917 downwards.
ATATTTAACTCCAATCAAATAAGGTCTAAATTTATCAAAGGCATAAATAATAGCTAATAACTCTGTTTTAGTAGTAGTATAATTAATTTGAGCATCATTTAGAGTCATACTAGCATAATATATAACTTTAAAAATTTTGTCGTGTCTTTGTCCTAATACAACCCCAATAACATAATCACTAGCATCGCACATTATTTCAAATTGGTTTTTCTAGTTAGGTGGTACTATTATAGGTGCAGTGACTAATTTTTTATTTAATAATTCAAATGCTTTTATGCATTCCTCTTGAAAATCAAATTTCTTATCTTTTTCTAAAAGTTGGCATAGCGGCTTAGTTATTTTTGAAAATTTTTTTATGTAGCGCCTATAAAAACCAGCATGTCCTAGAAAAATTCTCACCCATTTAACATTAGTAGGTGGTGGTAATTTTTCTATAACTTGGATTTTTGCAAGATCTACCTCCATGCCTTTTTTAAAAGTTTTTTGCCCAAGCACAATACCTCATGCAACCATAAATTGACATTTTTCCTGATTTAATACTAGGTTGACTTTTTCACACACTTCCAAAACTTTTTCTAAATTATTAAGACATAACTCAAACAAAGTCCCAAATACATAAAAATCATCAATAAACACTTCTATTCCATGTTTTATAAAATTGCTAAAAACCTAAATAATGACATCATACATGTTTGAAATGTTGTAGGTGCATTGCATAATCCAAAAGGCACTCTACGAAAAGCAAATGCTTCATATGGGCTTGTAAATGTTGTTTTCTTTTGATCCTCTGGAGCAATTACAATTTGATGATAACCGATATATCCATCTAAAAAGTAATAATATTATTCCCACCCAATCTATCCAGCATTGGATCTAGAAAGGTTAAAGGAAAGTGATCTTTTCTGGTGGCCATATTTAATTTTTTATAGTAAATACAAATTGATTGACCAGTAATTTATCTTATTGGTATTAATTTCTTTTTTCTCGTTTTCTTCAATAGTAACTTTTTTCTTCAGAACACAGTGAGTTGGGATTACCCAAGCACTGTCTGAAAAAGGATATATAAATTCAGCATCTAACCATTTAAATTTTTTTTTTAACAACTTCTTTCATTATTGGGTTTAATCTTCTATTGGGTTTAATCTTCTTTGGGTTTAATCTTCTTTGAGGATCAGCTTTAGGCTCATATTGTTCATCTAATAGAATTCTGTGCATGTAAATTGAAGAACAAATTCCTTTAATATCTGCTAAAGTCCATCCAAAAGCCTTTTTATACTTGTTCAACATTTCTATCAACTTTTATTCTTGAATTTCAGTTAACTCAGAAGATATAATAACAGGCAATATAGGTGACTCTCCGAAAAATACATACTGTAAATGGGTAGGTAATATCTTTAATTCAAGTTCATGTGATTTAATACTTGAAGGAATAAGATTTTTATTATCGTTTTTCAATAAGTCTAATGTTTCAAATTTACCCTAAATATAATCCAAATCTTCTCCTTTCATTTCAACTGCATTCTAAAACATTTCTCCTTGCTTTAATTTATCTTCACACTCATTCTTAAATTGTTCATTACTAAGATAATCAGCTACTTCCATCCTAAAACATTTATTAACTTTTTTCTATTACAGGATATTTCATAGCTTTTGCTAAATTAAATTTTACTTCTTAATCATTAACTCTCATTATTAATTCTCCGTTTTACACATCTATTACAGCTCTTACTGTTACAGGAAATGATCTCCCTAAGATAATAGGAATCTCTTTATCTTCCTCCATATCCAATACTATAAATTCTACTAGGAAAATAAATTTATCCACTTTTACTAGTATATCCTCTATAACTCTTTTTGGATAAGTTATTAATCGATCAGCTAACTGAAGAGTTATAGTAGTAGGGGAAATTTCTTTCAAATTTAATCATTTAAAGATCGATAAGGGCATAAAATTGATACTCACTCCTAAATCACATAAAGCTTTTCCATAAAGCTTTTCACCAATTGCCCAAGGTATAGTAAAACAACGAGGATGTTTTATTTTTTTAGGAAGCTTTTTCTGAATAATAGCACTACACTCTTCACTGAGTGCAACGGGTCTCATGATCTAAAACTTCATTTTCTTATTTAGTACATGCTTCATAAATTTTATATAACTTGACTCTTATTTAGTACATCCTTCATAAATTTCACATAACTTGGCAAAAGGAATATTTATCGTTAATAAGGAATATTTATCGTTAATTTCTAAAGGATTTTCAAAAATTTTGTAAATTATTTATCTTTATTTTCTTGCTTCATACTTTGAGGAAATGGAGATAATGGTTTTTCTAAAGGAACCTGTGCTTGTTCATTTTCATTTCAATCATTTTTTATTTCTTCCTTCTCTTTATCAACTTCAGCTTCTCTTTGAATCCTTATTTCAACCTGTTTTCCACTTTATTTTGGAATAACTTTAATTTGCTCTTTATTTTGATCTTTTGGAATAACTTCCAGAGTACTTGGAAGAATTCTATAAGGTTTGTTACTAAGTGTAGTAACAATATGTCCTAATTAATTTTCAATATTTCTAATAGCATTTCAACATTACTTCTTCCATAGTCAACTTCTTTTCCTTAACTTGTGGGTTAGGATTGAAGTTAAATCCTGAAGGATAATAAGGTAAAAAATTAGGATTTCCTTGATTGTTCAGATTTCTAGGGGAATTCAACAGATTGTTATAATTATTCCAACTAAAATTAGGGTGATTTTTCCATCCAGGGTGAAAATAGTTAGAATAGAGATTGTTATTTCAATTATTTATATTATTTAAAGTTTCATAAGATGGTTGAGTATCAATAATCTGTCTTGGTGAATTTTCTTCTAATACTTGGGGTATTTAAGTATAGGTCACTCCTATTTGATCAATCTTTTTAGAAATAACAACAATTTAAGATGCCAAATCAGACATTGCATCAAAATCATGAATACTAGCTACTCTCTTAGGATTTACCCTTTCAAAGGGCCACTAAAAATTATTAGTAGCCATTTCTTCAGTTAAAGAATATGCTTCATCAAAAATTTTGGACATTAATGATCCACCCGCAGCAACATCTATAATAGATCTTGGTGATCCTACTAATCCATTGTAAAAGGTTTGAATTATTAACCAATCTCGCAAAGCATGGTGTGAACATTTTCTAAGAAGATCTTTAAATGTTTCCCAGGCTTCATATATCGATTCCCCTTCAAACTGACAAAAAAATGTAATATCATTTCTAAGCTTAGCAGTTTTAGAGGGTGGAAAATATTTAGCGAAGAATTTTTGTGATAGTTCTCCCCAAGTTCAAATAGATCCAGGTGCTAATGAACTTAACCAAGCCTTGGCTTTATCCCTTAATGAAAAAGGAAAAAGTCTAAGCCTAACAGCATAATTAGATACTCTGTCATACTTAAATGTGGAGCAAATCTCAAGAAAACTACCAAGATGTAAGTTAGGATCTTCAGTAGGTGATCCTCCAAACCAATTATTTTGTACCATTTGGATAATAACAGGTTTAAGCTCAAATGAATTAGCAGCAACATCAAAATTTTGAATAGTCAAGTGAAGTTCAACTGCTATCAGATTCGAATGATCTTTTAAAGGTCTTTGTTGATTCTCATTTATTGGATTTTCTAAGATATTTGCAATTTCTTTTCAATTTTTAATTTCTCTTTGTTCTTTTCAAAATTTTCTAATAGTACATTCTAACTTTGAATCGTAAGGTACTAAGCCTTCAGATCCAATATTTCACATAAATAAATAAAGTAAGCAAAGTAAAATTCTTTTTAGATTTTTTATTATATATATATGGTTAATGATGCATGGTTTAATCATTTCCTCCTCACTTTTGTTACTCATCTTAGTCTTGCTGGCTCAGATCATAGACCTATAATTATAAGCATTACTTCAACTGATAATTATAACTCCTCCCCCCTTTTAGATATCTCAACATGTGGGTTGCACACCCTTCCTATAGTAAGTACTTTGCTGACTTATGGAATGGGGTTTCTCTTCCTGGCCCCTTAGTCAAGCTAAGCTTACTGCAAATCAAGATTGTTAAAGCCCTCAGAGGTTGGAAATGGGATACTTTTGGAAATGTTCATGTCAAAGTCCAGGAGGCTCAAGATGAAGTCAAAGATTTGAAGAAAGGGGGACAGTTTGGTATTGAGGAGGAGAAGAAACTGATGATTGCTCAGAACAACCTTCTTAGTGCCATTGATTACCAGGAAAAAATCCTTAAACAAAAGGCAGCTATGAATATTTTCACTGATGGGGATAGAAACACTAGATTCTTTCATGCCTATATTAAATATAAAAGAAAGTGCAACACCATCCATGCTATCCAAAATGCCAATGGCCAGGGGTTACATAACAACAATGATATAGCAAATGATGTTATATGTTATTACAAAGATTTACTCAATCAGGAACATAACTTCAGACCCTCCATTGAATGGAGGGTCTGAAGTTATGTTCCTGATTGAGTAAATCTTTGTAATAACATATAACATCATTTGCTATATCATTGTTGTTATGTAACCCCTGGCCATTGGCATTTTGGATAGCATGGATGGTGTTGCACTTTCTTTTATATTTAATATAGGCATGAAAGAATCTAGTGTTTCTATCCCCATCAGTGAAAATATTCATAGCTGCCTTTTGTTTGAGGAATTTTTCCTGGTAATCAATGGCACTGAGAAGGTTGTTCTGAGCAATCATCAGTTTCTTCACTTCAGACCTATCTGCTTGACCCTATCTGCTTGACCACTGTCATTAGCAAAACCATCAGCAAAATCATTTTGAATAGGCTACAACCTCACTTGGACTTTATAATTTAACCCAATCAAACTGCCTTTGTGAAAGGAAGGTCCATCATTGATAACATTCTTCTGGCTCAAGAACTTCTATCC